>NC_040880.1:52556663-52621497 GCF_003676215.2 Rhopalosiphum maidis
TATGACTTATATTTATATGCTAATACAATAAAGTATATTCAAGTTATAAGTGCTGATATAAGTTAACTTATATAAAAATACTAAATCATTAACATAGATATAGATTATTATCTTAGAGAATAGAAGTTTGTATTATCATCAGTATGTCTTAAAATCCTATAAAAACGGTATGCCAATTATAAATATTATGTATCGATACCTATTTAAACCTATACAATTCTCAAATTAGGTAAGTACTAATTACAAAAAAAAAAATACTTCTGTAAGAACTGAATTTAAGCATACAAATGGTTTGAGCATTCTATTGAGCATTCTAAAAAAAAATAACCCTTATGTATACAAAAGTATTTTTAATCTCTTAGGTTAATTATATTATTTGTAAGTATGCTTTATACAAGAATATTCTATTATGTTTTTAAGAATTTTCGTATTACTAATTAAGATAATATAAAATGTTTGCGCTTGATAAGTATTATACTTTATGATATTGAGTTTTTTATAATATAATTAATCATAAAGAAAATTAACTTAGGTATTGTTTGAAAATTGGATAGGTAATAAATGTTAAAATATTTTTTTTGTTTTAAATCTTATTATTTAATAATTTGATTATTAACCAGTATTTATTTGATGTTGAAAGCGCCAGTCATGCTCGCGTAGATCTATTTCTGTATCGTCGTCCATACTAATTTCACACTTCAACTCCGGTTTTGATGCAGCCACTTGCAACTCTACCAATCACCCACAAAAAAGCGTCTAAATCTAATTACTAATATAAGTATTACTAAAATCTAAGTACTAAATACTAACTTATATTAGATTTTATATAGTTTCATTATCTAATACTGTTTTTTTTAAATATTTTTATTTTATGTAACTTAATATACACATGTGAATCCTATTTATATTTTATATTGTACTAGATATTTTTCAAAAATTATATCATACAACAGCTCCCCCATATTAATTCGTATGTTTGGAAGAGAGAGAGAGACGAAAAGTAATGATTTAATCATAGTTTTTGCATATACTTAGTTTATAATTGCTTATTAGTTATTAGTTATTATAGTTATTTTAATATAATTATTAAAGTTTATAGTAGGTCACAAGTGTTTTACTTACAAAAAACATGGAAAATTGTATGTTAATAATAATCCATTTTACTTTTACTTCGTTATTTTAATCTTTTAGTATTATCAAATTTCTAGTTAAAGATAATTCTAAGTAGGAGTTTGTTGATATGTATTTTAATTTTGAAGCAAATTATGAGTATAGAAGATAAAAAAATTATAATTTTAAAATGTTATCATAATTTGTTTAAAAAAAAAAAAACATAAAAAACATTGTGTTGGTCAAAAATAATATTCATATACTTATTTAGATTTTATAATAAGTCAAATTAATTGAGTAATAAAACAATAAAAGCAAGTGTTAAATGGATTATAACGTAAAATGTTTTGTGTTATGCTTAGTAAGATAAAGACCATATTTTAATAGGTATGTTGTCCTTTTAAAAGGTTGTGGATAAATAATTTATGTAGTTACATATTAATTTATTACTAAGACATCAAATATATACACCTAGTATAAATGTATCACAAATTATCCATTTAATTTATTATTAGTAATTCATAATTCATTTGTAGTTTTATTAATATTAATTTAAGAAGAAACATTTCAGTAACAAAAAAATGAACTATTAACAACAACTAAGAAATTATGGAAATATTTTAAATAGCTATTATGTCTGGGAAAGGCAACTGATCTCTTTGTCTCTCTTGAATACACCCCTGTTTTTATATAACTTAGTGAGCTACACATAATGAATTATAAATAAAATATACTTTAATTTTTGTTGGGTATTAACTAGATTTTTTGTGAGTTATTTGTATTCATGCATTTGTTATTAGCCAAATTATTTACCTTTATTGTATCATTATTTGATGCTTCTGTTATCTCTTCAGACGAACCTATAACATTTAAATTATATTATTTATCTAAAATATTCATATTTTAACGTATTAATAAAGTTTTTATTTTTGAAAAGATGTTATTAAAAATTCAAACATTCAATCGAAGTTTTGTTTTAAAGGCATGCAATGGTTATTAAAATATAGGTTATGAAGAAAATAGTATTGGAATAGTAGAGAAAAAATACAATGAGTTTATGTACAGATGAAGATGACCTATATTACATATCTAATGCACATAATACCTGAAATATGTGTTGACGTTTTCTTACTGATTTCAAATCCACTAGGGGCATCTTTAGAAAGTTTTTCTCAAACATTCGTTTAATTCGTCTTCAGAAACACCTTTATTTGCTAGTTCTTCAGTATTAAAAACCATTCGTTTTTGTACAATTCGTGTGACAAATATATTCCATGCTCGTCTGTACGTTCTATATCCTCTTGAAATTCACCAGGTTTAAAGTATTCTACAAAATCTTCAATAATTTTTTCTTTTCGGGTCCTTTTGCCGTTACTTTATGTATTCAGCAGGCAATCGTATGATTTTGTGAGTGAATTCTGTTCTATCTGAATCCTTTTTATATGTTTCGAAAGTTTCATTTTCGTCAAACCAATCGTGTTTGTTTTCAGTTTGTCTAGGCCTTCCATACTAGATACCATAGTATTGGAACCTCCACTTGTGAAACTAGAAGACATGTTAGATCCAGTTTCACAGTGGTAAGTGGCATTGTCGATGTGGAACTTATTGGTCCTAGTGAATCATTACTACCTAAATTAAACTGTTTCTGTATGATGACTCTTTAGAATGGTCATCCATAATTGGACTACTAAAACCACGACTTGAAACACTTGAGTTCATGCAGTCATCATAATCAATTTGTTTCCCTTCAACACACCCTATATTTGGCATATGCTCCAGAGAAGCTGACACTTTCATTTCAGTAACAATTGTTTTTAAGTCAAGAGATTCTGTACTAGTTAAATTATCATCTTCTGATATATGTTTTTCAGAATAATCTTCGTTTTGTTCTAAGTTATCTCAGCTTCTTTGATTATTTCATTGATTTTAAACATCCCCTCTTCGTCATCTAATGATTTTCAGTAGCTAAAGCCTTGTTTTCAATTAACTCAGTTTTAAAACAAGCTGCTTCTATGTTTCAAAATCTTTGAGAGAAGTTAATGATAAATCATCCTTTCTACTATTAGAAGAACTTGTAGTAGATGCTAAAGATCCCGAAGACTTAGCTTTCATTGATTCGATTCTTACCAACTGTTCTAACCTTTCAAATTCTTGTAGGGAATTCACAGATATATTATCATTTTCTAACGATTTTCCTAAGTATTTTTTGCTTTCTGGAGTGCTGCTAAACGATTCTTTCATGCTGCCAAAACTATCAATTGAATGACTGACTTGACTGCCAATACTCCCAACTTTACTGCTTTGCAATCGTCTGTATCTTCTTCTTTGATATCTTCAAGAGGGGGTCTTTCATACTCTATATTATATCCATATACTTCATTTATAGTGTTGTCATCTTCAAATTGAAGTTCCACCCATTTTTGATTTGTAAATTCTAATTCAAGTTGACTTTTTGATCCTGGACTTTCAGAGTCTGATTCATGTTGAGGTGAACCAGTGATGCTTACATTTTTATGAATGATTTTAGTTTTTCTTTCAATTTGTATTGCTTTTCCTTCAGAATCTTCTTCCATAGCTTCTTTTCCTATTTCTTCTATAACTACAAATTCATCTTCTGAGCTGTCTACAAGTTTTTCTTCAATATTATCAACTAATTCGAAAGATTCACTTAAAGAAACAGATTCTTTTTCTTCTATTTCTTCAACATTTTCAAGAATTGTTTGTTCCTC
The DNA here is from genome assembly GCF_003676215.2 of Rhopalosiphum maidis. Classification (NCBI taxonomy): domain Eukaryota; kingdom Metazoa; phylum Arthropoda; class Insecta; order Hemiptera; family Aphididae; genus Rhopalosiphum; species Rhopalosiphum maidis. The sequence continues at coordinate 52,560,503 of NC_040880.1, forward strand.
ACCAGTCCATGAAGGTTCTTCATGTGGGTCATACTCTTCATTTATTATGTATTCTCTACCCTGATCTGTATCTGATGATTCTTTACTACTAATTGATGCAGGAGTTTGTGGGGTTGATGATTTGATTTCGAGTTCCTTAGCTTCTAGGTCTAAGTCAGGGTAATGAAAACCTCGATCAATCAAAGGAGCCATATGTTCTGTTATCATAATATTAGGAACCGTATCTGTAGAATTGTCTATTAAATCATCCTCATCTTCTGAAAAGGGATCCTCTGGTATTGTGGGCGGTAAAGAAGCGGGTATTGCTGGTGATACATGAGGTACCATTTGAAAAGCGGCATCAGATTCGGCAATATCATCAATATGATCAAAACTGTGTTTATCAGATATATTTCCATGCATATCAAAATTGTGTTTATCATGTATTAAAGGAATTTCTTTTCTAAATCCAAAACATGTGCATCTTTTGATGATATATTTTCAATTTTTTTTTTAGATACATCTTGAATATGGTCTGAATGTTGGTTATAAACTTTAAATTCTTTCAATGCATCTGTATCTATACTTTCTTTGTTTTCGATAGTATCCAAATCTTCCATTAGTATTTTACTAAATGAACTACTATTTCTTCGGTGTCCTTTTTTTTGTACATCTTCTGACTTTGTAGTCATTTGAGTACATACATTATGGCTAATACCATATTCTGTTGGTACTGAGGATGATAGAATTGTTACACATTTGTTGTCATTGTCATGACATTCATCTTCATTTTGTATAGTCAAAGTTTCAACAGATTTTGTATTTTCATCGCTGAAACTAAAACTGCATGTTCCAGATTCAGGAAATCCATTCATTGCTTCAACAACAGTTTGAATTGCTTGGCCTTCTGTACTTGATATACTCATACTAGCATCTTCACTAGAAAATAATTTTTCTTCATGTGATGACGAATCGGATAAGCTGTCACTAGTTATATGTTTCGGCATAGGATGAAAAGTCATTTCATGTGATCTTTTCATTTTTTGCATGTTTTTTTCACTATTAATAGCTGGCTGAGAAAATGGTTGAGTTTTATACATGCAACTGTACTCCATTTCAGTTAGCTCTGCTATAATTGGTAAGGATTCTCCTCTAATTATATGCATAGGTATTTCTTGTTCGTATGGTTCTATTTTATCTTCATCTTCTAAAATTGAGTTTGTACCTTCTTGGTCAAAATCTAAATCTCCAGTTGATGCAATAAGTGTTTCAGATGCTTCACTGTTTTCCACTGAAGCAAGGTTTCCAGAGCTTTCTGAATCTAGAGATTTCATTGATTCTCTTGAGCTCAGTGAACTTATTGCTGTGTGATACTCATTTGATGGTACTGAAATTGCAGATTCATATTCAGAAGATCCAGCTAAAAGCCCATCCACATCTGACGAACATGGTCTGCTAGATGACGTGAGATCAAATGAATGATAATGGCTATCACTTGAACTGGAATCTGTAGGTTTTTTTGTTGATAATTTATTTATATTAATAGAATCAGCTTTTCTTAGGACAACGGTGTCAAAATTCACTCGTTTTTCTTCACGAATATCAACCGAAGATGATGATGGGGAAGTTGGTGAGTGTACAGAATTTTCTTTTGAAGGAGAAGATTCCGTGCTTAATTGTTTGATCAGTGACTTTGATGAACATGGCTCGAATTCTTTTATTAATGTTACTTCGTTTTTATAATCGTTCACAGTTTCTTTCAAAATACAAGATGTTGCTCGGTATTCTTTTCTGTCTATATTACAGATTTCCAATCCATCATCTGTGATTTGTGTCGAGTGTTGTTTTTCTTTTATCAATTCATCATCGAAATCTTTTATCAATGTATCAACGTGTTTTTCATTGTTAATAATATTTCCAGTCTTCCCATTTATGACTTGTTTATTTTTCACTTCAAAACATTCTTTAGAGTGAAATTTATGACTATCATTTTCTACAAAATGTTCATTGACTATTTTTCCCTTTTCAGTATCTGACGTTTTACTCGAATTAAGAATATCGTGTACACTATTATCATCACTGGAATTGTAATATGACCCAAGTTCTTGTGTTTCTATTTTTTGATCATTATCATTAATTATTTTATTTTCAAGAACATCAGTTTTAGTATCTTTGTAGTAATTACGAGACATTAATTTATGATCAACCTGTCCACCCGAAAAATAATCTTTTTGTTGAGATTCTATTCGTTTATCATTTTCATTTTGTTGTTCTTTTATATATGCTTCAATAATTAAATTATCGTTTGCCTCTTTATAATAATCTTCTTTTTCATCATGTGAAGATTGTCCATATTCATTAAATATACCCGGGTCTTTATTGGAGGGATTTGTTTTAGATTTTTCGTAATCACTTTCTGGAATAGTATGCTCAGTGATATGCGATTTTAATAATCCTTCGTATTCGATTTCAAAACCACTACTTTTTAAATCTTCATCTGTAATTTCAATGCTTGAAGTAATTGTATCATGTTTTGATATACTTTTTAATTGGTCCCTGGATTTTTTTGCTAATACTGATTCCATAATTTTTAATTTCAAATCTTCTCCTTCCATATCTAAATAACCACTGTTTTCTAGTTGTTGAAATTGATCAGGTGACATCATTAAATGATGTAAATTGGCCAACACATCGTGACGTTTTGTAAGCTCAACTTCAATTTCATTAATTAATTGTTCAGCTATAGTTCTTGCCAATTCTCCAGTCATTTCTTTTTTTGTGTTTTCAAGAGATTCTATAGAATTAACTTGTTGAACAAAATTTTGATGGAAAAGACATTGATCTTTGACATCAATGTTCTCTAAATCTTGTTCATCTGTTCCGAGCTGTGTAACTTCCCATATTGTATCTGGAATGTGTTCTTCTGGAGTGTGAATAATACGATCTGGTATGATTTGTGAACTCATTTTTTTTTCGTTTTCTATTTCATGATGTAATTCGTCATCAATCATTGAAGAGTCAATTGATTCAGTTTGTAAAATGGATTTTTCTTTTTCTTCAATATACGAACAAGTGTCAGAAGGAATTTCATCAATATGATCGTGAGTTAAACTTGATGAATTTTTGTCTTTTGATTGTTTCGAAATGACTTTGTTTAATTTAATTTCTTCTGGTAAATCATCAAGAACAGATGATTCAGCAGATTCGGTTTTTGTAATTGATTTTTCACTTGTACTTCCAGAAATTTTATCAGATGACGAATGTATTGAGTTTATTGAAATACTTTTTTCACATTTTAAACCTAAATATTTTTCTTCTGGTATTAATGAATCTATTTGCTCGTCTAATTCATTAGAAAAAATGTGTTTATGAATTTGGCGATTAATAAGAACTTCTTGGCTTGGAGATTGTTGATGTGTTGTAGATTTCAAAGATTTATGTTCAGGTGAGGATTCTTGTTCCATTTGTATACCTTCCATTTGTGGTTTAATTTGCTGAATATACTTTTTAGAGGAAATATGTTCAGTTTGATGAGATGGTAATGACATTGATCTATTTTTTGTGTCTATTTTTTTTTATTTGAACCCTGAGAATATTCCGTTTTAGCGGTAATTTTATCATCAAAAACATCTTCTTGAAACCCTTCATTTTCAAATGCTAATGATTCTTCTCCATATTTAATAATATATTCAGTTTCAGAATCTAATCGTTTATTTTCTTTAACATCATTTGTTTCTAGTTGTGGTATATGTTCATCGAGTAATTCCGACTTCAGACAAGTGAACTCAGAAACTACAGTTTTTTCTGTAGTTTGGTTACTTGTCATTGGTTTTTTGATCATTTCAGGCACTTCTGTATTATCAGAAGCACCGAATGAATTTTCGAAGAGTTCTAAAGAAGCATTGTTCGTTACAGATATTTTTGAATCTTTTATTGGTAATGAAATACTATATCTAGGTTTTGGTAGCGGAGGTTGATTAGTTTTGGTTATTTCTTCCCAAAATAGTTTTTTTGTTGTATAGTTTACATCATCTTCATCTAAAGAAGCCGTAACACTACTGTCAATGGAATGTCTAGGATTTGGTTTAGGTGGGATTTTATCTATGGAGTTTTGTAGTGCTAAGTTGCTGGCGTTAGTTGTTAATTCTGGGCTGCGCTCTGTACACACAATACAATCAAACAAAATACAGGATTAGAATATTGGTTATTTATACAACGGTTAACTAACTAATACAAACTCGCCAAAAAGATCAAGTCCTAGGATATTTATGTATTATGGATTTCTATTTAAATTAAAAAAAAAATTGTTTGTAGATGTTTGTCTACAAAGAAGCCTGAATTTATAGTGCTTTATTTTGTTTTGTTATACGTTGGTTTATATTATAATATAAAATAAAACAAATACATAAATTAATTTATTTCATAGAAATCGTAGTACCATAAGATACATTTTACTGCCAAGTTTAATATACCTTTATTTTTTTTATTGTTAGTATTGAAAGAAGCGTTATTATTCTATTTAGCTTCTAAGTGATATTAAATTTACCAGCTCCATCCCATATTTGATTGGCAACATCGACCTCTTCATTTGATAACTGAGAAATTATTCTATGATATTCGCCTTCGACTGCTTGTTTGGCGATTGGGCTATCTTCTAATGTTTCTGAAGCCATGCGTTCAAATCTTCTCTCTACCCTTTTTAAAGTTTTTTCTCCAACATCTGTATCCATTTCAAATTTCATTTCTTCTATGACACTTGTTTGATTAATAGCAGATATTGACATATTACAGTCGTCTATGTCATTATCACTGTCACTTTGTCCCGGATAAACAATTTCATCATCTTCTGATTCCAAACGAAATGTAACTTTTCTACCCGGTAATTTCTCTGGAGGTTCAGTTACTATGTATTCATAATCATTATCAGATTCACTATCATCTTTGTGAATTTCTCTAAATGTTGGTCTTTGATGTGTTGATAATCTTTGAGAACCACCGACTCCATTTCTTCGAATTTTCGGAGAGGATATTATTGGGATAGGAGAAGGGCAATCTGATAATTGTTCGACTTCTAGAGTTTCATGAGGATCTGAATCAGAGGACCCGGAAGATAATTCTCCAGAAGCTGCTAATTTAGCAGTTTCTTGTTCAATTAACATATCTATGAGCAAATTAGTAAGAGTTTCATCGTGGTTACCAGGATCACTCAACATTGTCTTTAACTTTTCTTGTACAGTATCTGGAGATATTTTTGAATAATCAACAGATTTCCATTCATCTAAGTGTTCATAATCGTCAGGTACAGTATTTTCTGAAGGGGTTCTAACCATTAATGGTCTTATTTGAGTACGATCGTTTTCTGAAAACGATTATTTCTCAAAAAAGTTATACATTAATTATATATCAATTTTCTTATTTTTATTTTCTATTTTATTTTTTTAATGTGAGGAATTTTAAAGGAAATAGGGAATTAGCAGTTAGTAGCTTATTGTTATAAAAAACAATCCAGTATAATACTCGAAAACAACACACCTCACCTGTTTTATTATGTGGTAGCCATATACAATAACCAGAATTCTGATTCTTTGACATTTTTGATACTGATTTTTTATTCTTCTTAGGAGTAAAATAGCATATTTGAAATGATTCAGTCAATGATTCTTGCGAACCTGATAAAAATATATGTCGTTCTGACAATGGCAAGCAAGGCATAGACCTATTCCACCATCTATAAGGCAAGCTCGCGGTATTAAAATTACTACGGAAACTTGGTCCTTGAACTTCTTGTATGTTATCGGATTTTGGAAATCCACAATGATTTATTGTTTGCATAATGTCATTTAACGAATGTCGTATTTGGTTTTCTTGATTTTGAACATCATTTAATAGTCGATAGATTCTTTTTTGTACATTGTCTATGCTACCAACTCCATTAGACGAGCTTTCTGATTCTGATACTTCGGCTTGTAAACTATTTGTTAATTTTTCTTGTTTTTCTACTTTATTTTCCAAAATTTCCACAGCTTTTACCAATTTTGCTAGTTCTTCTCTGCTATCGCTAATTGCGGTATTGATCAATAAATTGTCAAAATAATCTGACTTTTTTTGACTGAATAATTCATTTGAAATATAATCTATGGGTCATGTTATGTTCATTAAATTATTTACATAACAAAAAAAACAAAAATCAAACCATTTATACATAATTATTAATTATATAATTTTACCATTATATAAAATATTTTTATTATTATATATTATTATCTAAATACAAATAAAATATATTTCATTAAAATCGAAATTTAATTCAATTCAGTTAAAAAATAATTCCAAGTATTGTGTAAACATAATTTGTTATTTTGTTTTATTAATGTTTTTATTATTTTCTATTGTTAAAACAACGTATAACAAAACGTATTAGTGCAAAATTTTACATTTTTAATATTTATTTTTAAGCATTAATAGTGTTTTTTATTCTAAAAAAGCCTTTTGATTATATTAAATAAATACCAGTAAAATGAGCAAAGCAGGGAATTGGCGGTTAGTTAGTATCACTTGGAAATAAAGTTTGTATTATCTTTTTTGTAAGTTTACATTAAAACTGTGTAATCAGTGTGTGGTATCTAATTTTCTTTATACTAAAAATTATATTAAATTAATTCATTGCTTACCAGAATTATTTATAGACTTTGCATTTTGTTGTTGGATTTGATTAGCTTCATTCCCTACAAAATAATTAAAACTAATTAATATTTACGAAAATCAAAATATAAAAACAAAAATGGTTTTTTATTAAATAATATTAGTATATTACTGTAGTAAATGAATGTAATTATGTTGGGTCGCACAATGATTTAATAAACATTTAAACATTTAAAATTTCATTAAAATATACAAAGTAGTTATACATTTTTATTGACAATTAAATATGTATTAAATTTTGTACAACCCATTATTAGTAGACTAACTATTTTATTATTATTAATTTTTATTAAAACATTTATTATTAAATTTATAAATGCTTTTCATACATTTTTGATTATTTTGTGACTTAATTATTTTTTATTTTGTGTCTTACATAATATTTATTTAAATGTTAGTTTTGACCGTCACCTTTAATATACTTTAGTTGGTAATTACCTATATGGGATTTTTTTTTGATACATTTACAGTTATTTTTTTGATTTAAATCATATAATTTTATGTTACTATCCAAAGTTGATGATGGTTTGAAATTGAATTTTCGTTTCAATTTTGGACTACCGCACATACTTTCAAAAATATTTATTACGTCAGAGACATGTTTTATAGGTTCAAATTCAATTTTCTTCTGCTCTGGTTGTTTTTTCGTTTCTTTTTGATTAAATATTTTGAACGCCGATAGTCGTGTTATAGGGGAAGGGTATAATCTTTCTGTACTTGTAAATTTGTCTTTTAGGGAGTATACTTTTACCAGAGGTTTTTTGACCATTATTATTTGTGTTTGAAATGGTCTATTTATATATAACTGTACTATGTTTACAGGTTGAACAATAGTATATACAGCAATATACGTAAAATATTTATTTTGAAAGGTTTTAGTTGTTCCATACGTGAATAAATCTACTTCAAATTGTCGTATTGGATCATATGAGCTACTCTTAATAAAATAACCGGGTTCTAATGGCTCTAAAATATTTTCATTATTATAATCCGATATAGTCCTACCTGTCATTATTCCATCATTAAACCATCTCATTGATAAATTTCCGTAATCCCTACCAACGCTTAATAATACCGAATTTTGACTTTGAAAATCAATAGAAATACTAAAACCATTTCTGTTGTCATGTATTATAAATGTATTATTTTCTTGGTTTTTGATTTTATTTGTCTTAATATTTTGATCTTGTTTAGGAATCGCCACATTGCTTAGAGTGGGTTCAGACATGTATTTTGATAATGTTTTTTTTTTATTTTCTTCCGAACGTTTTTCAAAACTTTCTTCTATCTCTGAATTACATCGATTTTTTAATCGATATCGTTTTTTACCAAATTCTGCTTCAGGTGTTATATTTTTTTTTGATGCCATTACTCGATTTCTATATTTATGTTTACATCGATCTTGTTTGACAGTTTCTATAGATTCCACTACGCCTACATCTATATCATGGTAATATGTATTATTGTTATTGAAACATGATTCTGTGTCTCCGTGTTCTTCAACTGTTATAATTTCTTCTTCGGATTCAAAACCTTTAACTTCTTCGTTTGGGGATTTGAGCCAAATAGGGTTTGATTGTTCCGTTGATGATAATGCACTTATTGTCCCATCTTTTGAGTGAAACAAAATTTCTCTGTGTGGCTGTGGAAAATAAGGTATTGATTCTAAAGAGGGTGCTGTGTGTTCGACTTCATTGATTATACCTTTATCATCAGTGAAATGTTCAATATCAGTAAGCTCATCTATAACCTTATTGTTTTTTTCATATCCTTCATCTTCACTTAAGTCTTCGACATCTGTCAGAATGAAATAATCTATAGGTCCTGGCGAAAGATTAGGAGTTCGAATATAATACTTTTCATCATCTGAATCTGATATTACTTCAACATCTGTATAGCTATTCAAATCTGACAAACAAGGAGAAAGTGACTTTTGTAAATGTGTTGTAATGGGTGATTTCAATATAATTCTTGATTTATGTCTGGTCGGTTTAGGAGAAACTGATCGTGGTTCTTGTATCTTAATATTATTTTGCTCATTAGCTCCATTTAATAGATTTGTCACTTCAATATCTTCCTCATTAGACTCATATGCAGTTATTGCAATCTGGGGTAAGTTTTTTTTGCTTTCTTCTGACATTTCATTAAATAATGAAAATTGAGTTGAATTGTTCAAAACTAAATTCAATTCTATTGATGAATCGTCAAAAATGTTTGAGTTTATCTGTGGAAATAATGTGAGGTTAAATGAAATCATGAGTTTAAAAAAAACACTTGGAATTATCAAAAGAGATTTTAAAACTTTACCACATTCTAAAAATTTATTTTATTTTTAATTGGTTCCTATCGGCCATCATAGAGCCGTAATTGTTAATATTATTGTCACGTATAAGTTATACAATTAAGAAAAGGCTAAGCTTATAATTGTTTGGAGAAGATAGGAATAAAACATTTAGAAGATTTTGAAAATGTGGATCTAAATAAATTTGGTTTTGTTAGGATTTTTTTCTAAAGAAATGTTATTTAATATTCAAGAAAGACTTATTCAGTTTTTAAAAATAAATCAAATAAATACATATTTCTACAAAATTTTTATTGCGTAATTAATATATTAGGGCAATAATATATTTTTTTTAGATATTTTGTGTATATATTATATTTCTTTTTCAATCAATGTTAATCATTTACAGATAAAATGCAAAGAAATACTAAAATATAGGTTCAGGGTAGTTTATAAAAATAAATCATACATTAAATAATATGTTGAAAATATATAGATTTTTAAAGTATTTTTTTGTTTGCTTCTTTCTATTTAATATTCTGTACTACTTATAATTTTGCATTTTTCAAATGTATTCATTATACATTGTCTGCGAATATGATACTTTATTATGTATCACATCATTTTTAATATACAATATATACGACATATGAATGATCTTTTGAGTCATTTTTTCACATTTTTGAAGATTTGAGATTTAATACTTGATTTAAAAACAATTCTCTGTACATACTTTTTAGGAATAATAAAATCCAATTTTATGTATTTAACCAACATATTTTTAAAATGGTATATTAAATTGCATTTTGTTCTTAACACATATACGGTAAAGACATAAAATAATAATCATAATATTAATACGAATATGATTGTCCATTTAAATAGCCATTTATTAACCTTAGTAATTTTTAAAATCTGCGCCTACGAAAGTCAATTAAGTGGCGTGCAATTTCATTCTTTTAAAAAACCGATAGGGGTCGAGGCGAAGTGATGCGAAAGTAATCCCAACTTAGTACTAGGTTCTTTTTAAAACAAGTTAGAAAAATAGCCATTTGTCAATACATTAAGGTTATATTATTTTTTTGTGATTTTTATTGCCTTGAAAACAATAGCAATTAAGCAGTAAGCAGTACCTATAAACTGGAAGTACTTGTACGATTTACACTTGGCACAGAATTTTTTATCTTACATATTAAAGAAGAAAGTACCCATATGTTGAAAATTGTGATATATTAGTTTACAGAGGACTGATGTAGAAGTCAAAATATTTTATTAACCCTGAACTTTTTATTTATATTCTGCTCTTCTAAACTTAAAATATTATTGATTACTAATACATCTCCAATTATACATTTTACTATTTTAGAAATGTACAATACTGCTGTTATATCTTTAAATACATAAAGTATAATATATGTAAATATTTGTACACTAGAGATTGTTTTATAATTAGTGGCATTATTATATTAGGTTATAATTATTTGGAAATTTAAAATGTATAGCTATATAAAAATAAGGAAGTTTTCAATTCCTATTAATGTATGTATATATGTATGTATGTATGTATGTATGTATATATGTATGTATGTATGTATGTATGTATGTATGTATGTATGTATGTATGTATGTATGTATGTATGTATGTATGTATGTATGTATGTATGTATGTATGTATGTATGAATATGCAACATTTTTTTATTATTAGAGAAAAGAAAAACATTCTATACACATAATTTGTACAATAAGTTATTGTGCTTTAAAAAATACATATATCGTAGTATGAACAATAGGGGATGGAAGTTGATGATAGAGGAAGTTGCAAATTTGTATACTCCACTAATTTTAATGTTTACAGCAGTTTTGTACACATTATATAGTGTACAACTCTAAATTATGTATTTAAACCTAACTTAATTAATAATTACATAACTACAAGTTTTTACGTATTGTAAATTTTTAAATTACAATTTTTAAAAAAAAATCATTTTAATTGTATATTTATGTGAATTGAACATTTTGTAGTAATTGTGTTTACTTGTTGATTTATTTTAAAATTAATTGTGTATATACCTCGGAATCTCGATTGGTGTCTGAGGTTGAAGAATGAGTAGTTTCCTCATCATCTAATGATACTGATTCTGTTATAGAAGCAGGTTGTTGTTCGGACATTGATGAACAAGAAGAACGTTTTGGTTGCTCATATACTAATTCTACCGATGAAACTCGATCCGAGGAGCTTGAGAAGACTTCTGATGTAATTAATACTGAACTGATTTTTTTATCAGCCTTTAAACACCTGTGAGCCGGACTTACTGGTAATGATGTTGGACTTATTTTTCTAGGTGAAGACATAAAGTCAAAACCACTTCTTTGTGACGGAGCACTTAAGACTCTTGGGTCCGAAACAGATGCTGATCGTGTATCCAAAAGTGACAAATTCTTTTTAGTTGTAATTTTATTTGAATTATCTTTAATAGGTATTCTTGATGGAGACGTGGGAACTTTTTTTTGCTTATCAAATATTATACGCTGATATTTTGTTGAAACATCAGATGTTTTATTGTGAACATGAGAAATATTTTCAAGTTTTCTATTGCGAGATTCAGTAGACGCCATATAACTTTTTAGTTTAGATTTGGGAGAAGTTTCGGGTACTTCCAACACTTGTTTATTTTTTAATTTTTCATTTACAGTTGTTTTACGATATTTTTCTATTTCTGGTTTATTAAATTTTTTATTTAACATTTTATTTGTGACTGGTAATTTATTATATGTACCTTGTGATTCAAGTGGTGGATGTAAAACATTTGTTAAAATATTACTTGTTGAACGTTTTGAATCTAATAGTTTAGTATTTGAAAGTTGATTAATTTTTGAATAGTTTTTTTTATTTACGGTAGTAATTGATTTTGTTGATGATTCGTTTGATATTTTAGTTGAAGTTGCAACTTTTATTGAAGTTACATTTTCACGTAATTTTTGATTGTTTTTACTTTCAGGATTAAATTCTTGACGAATATTTGATTTCTTTGTAAATGACTGATTTAAAGTTTGGTTCTTAGATATGAAAGTTGAAGATTTGCATTCACTGTTATCTACCGTTTCAATTTCAGATCCAAGAGATGATAAAATATTTTGTGTTATTTTTTTAGAAGAGTTAAATGATTTGAAATCTGTCAATTCAGTATCAGTTTTTGTTCTTAAAGTACTTGAAGATTTTATTAAATTGGATTTGGAACTAGAAAATCTTTTTTGACTCGATACACTAACATTATGCATCGATGTTTTGGATTCAAAAGATGAACGAATAGTTTTTGTACTTTCAGATCTCGTAACTTTTGATTTATTAGATGCCATAGATGATTTGGATATTGTAGATGTATAAGAACGTAATGAAGAACTACGTGTAACTCCAATACTTTCGGGTTTGACAATTTCTTTTGATTTAGTATTCTTTTTAATATATTCATTTTTAAGACTATCTAAATCTTTTGCTTTTTTAGAAGAACTGAAGCCTGACATTGTAATATCTGATTTTCGAAGTCCATACGATTTTTTACTTACATTTTTCGCTTTTGTATTACTATGAATAACATCAACTGAATTATTTGATAGAGTACTATCAGTTTCAGGTTTAGTACTACTGTCGGAGGACTTTTCAAGAAAGTCAACATTTTTCAATTTATGATGTAATAAAGTATTTTCTATAAATTCATTACTAACGTTGGAATTATAAAAACCAGTTTTTTCCTCTGTTTTAAGCTTTACACTTCTATTTTCACCATTCTCGGAATCATTCAAACTATGATCAAATTCAAAATGATCTAAAGTTGTAGATGTTACGTTCATAAACTCACAAAGATTATCACTTAATTCAATACTTGACTTTTCGAATAATGTATCTCTTAAATTATTTAAGGATATATCTCTTCCTACAGATGTTGATGTGGAAACTTCTAAATTATCCAAGCAACTTATCTCAGTACTACCATGGTCATCATTAATTACAAAGGAATCATTATTATATTCATTAGAAGATAAATGAGATGAAACGGAATTATTGATCTCAGACAAAAGAGTTGTGTTTTTAGTTTCAGAAATAGTCTTAGTGTCAAATTGGTAAGAATTTGACGAAGTAGCTACATTATCAAAGTAAGAAACATCAAATTTATTCCTATGAATATCAAGTGATATGTCTGGGTCTAAAGAATCACATAATTTGAGATTAGAATTCGAAAAATTCTCAGGATTGCTTATTACGATTTCATCAAAATTATTTTCACTACAGATTAAATCATTAGAGACGAATTTTGTTACAACAGTAGATTCAGATAAAGGTTTACTGGTAAATATTTCACGTGTAAAGATTTCTGAACTTTTGGTTTCATTATTAATCAATTTTTGAGACATATCAGAAGTATCAAGTTTAGAAGTGTCAGATTTTTCGAGTGTGGGTTTAATCATCGTAGCGTCGTCTAATAAAGTTTTAGGTAAATTCTTTTCAACAGGATTAAATTTAATTAATTCTTTTGAATCAGGTTTACATAAATCAAATTTATCAACAGTTATTATTTTTGATAATCCTTTCAAGTCTTTTTCACTAGCTATTGATTTAGTCGAATCTTTCAAGTCAGATTTACTAAATTTTATTTTGTCAGTTGTTGGTTCTTTTCGATCATTATCGTCAGTTAATAATCCTATTAATTCTTTTTCACTAGTTATTGACTTAGTCGAATCATTCAAGTCAGATTTAGTCAATTCTATTTTATCAGTTTTAGGTATTTTGTGATATTTATCGTCAGTTAATAATACTTTCAGGTCAAGTTCACTAGCTATTGATTTAAGGGAATCTTTTGAGTCAGATTTAGTCAATTCTATTTTATCAGTTATTATTTCATGTTTGATAATTTCAGTAGTATTAGATTCAATATTTATTATTTTTTGGGATTCTGTTTTCATATCGTCTATAATAGTATCAGATTTTTCGATTGTAATTTTATCTAGAACTGAATCAGTTTTTAGACTTTCAGGGATGTCCTTTTCAACGGGTGTTAATTTAATTGTTTCTTTTGAGTCAGATTTAGTCAATTCTATTTTATCAGTTGTAGGATCTTTTTGATTTTTATCGTCAGTTAATAATACCTTCACGTCTTTTTCACTAGCTATTGATTTAATCGAATCTTTCGAGTCAGATTTAGTCAATTCTATTTTATCAGTTTTTGGTATTGTGTGATCTTTATCGTCAGTTAATAATCCTTTCAGGTCAAGTTCACTACTATACGATGTTATTGAATCTTTCGAGTCAGATTTACTCAATTTTATTTTATCAGTTGTAGGATCTTTTTGATCTTTATCGTCAGTTAATAATACCTTTCCGTCTTTTTCACTAGCTATTGATTTAATTGAATCTTTCGAGTCAGATTTAGTCAATTCTATTTTATCAGTTTTTGGTATTGTGCGATCTTTATCATCAGTTAATAATCCTTTCAGGTCAAGTTCACTAGCTATTGATTTAATGGAATCTTTTGAGTCAGATTTAGTCAATTCTATTTTATCAGTAATTATTTCATGTTTGATAATTTCAGTAGTATTAGATTCAATATTTATTATTTTTTGTGATTCTGTTTTAATATCGTCTTTAACAGTATCAGATTTTTCGATTGTAATTTTATCTAGAACTGAATCAGTTTTTAGACTTTCAGGGATGTCCTTTTCAACGGATGTTAATTTAATTGTTTCTTTTGAGTCAGATTTAGTCAATTCTACTTTATCAGTTGTAGGATCTTTTTGATCATTATCGTCAGTTAATAATACCTTCACGTCTTTTTCACTAGCTATTGATTTAATCGAATCTTTCGAGTCAGATTTAGTCAATTCTATTTTATCAGTTATTAGTTCATGTTTGATAATTTCAGTAGTTTTAGATTCAATATTTAATATGTTTTGGGATACTGTTTTCATATCGTCTATAATAGTATCAGATTTTTCGATTGTAATTTTATCTAGAACTGAATCAGTTTTTAGACTTTCAGGGATGTCCTTTTCAACGGGTGTTAATTTAATTGTTTCTTTTGAGTCGGATTTAGTCAATTCTACTTTATCAGTTATAGTTTCTTTTTGATCTCTATCGTCAGTTAATAATACCTTCCCGTCTTTTTCACTAGCTATTGATTTAATCGAATCTTTTGAGTCAGATTTAGTCAATTCTATTTTATCAGTTTTTGGTATTGTGTGATCTTTATCGTCAGTTAATAATACTTTCAGGTCAAGTTCACTACTATACGATGTAATTGAATCTTTCGAGTCAGATTTCCTCAATTTTATTTTATCAGTTGTAGGATCTTTTTGATCTTTATCGTCAGTTAATAACACCTTCACGTCTTTTTCACTAGCTATTGATTTAATCGAATATTTCGAGTCAGATTTAGTCAATTCTATTTTATCTGTTTTTGGTACATCAGTTATTATTTCATGTTTGATAATTTCGGTAGTTTTAGATTCAATATTTATTATTTTTTGTGATTCTGTTTTAATATCGTCTTTAACAGTATCAGATTTTTCGATTGTAATTTTATCTAGAACTGAATCAGTTTTTAGACTTTCAGGGATGTCCTTTTCAACGGGTGTTAATTTAGTTGTTTCTTTTGAGTCAGATTTAGTCAAGTTTATTTTATCAGTTGAAGAATCTTTTTGATCTTTATCGTCAGTTAATAACACCTTCACGTCTTTTTCACTAGCTATTGATTTAATCGAATCTTTCGAGTCAGATTTAGTCAATTCTATTTTATCAGTTTTTGGTATTGTGTGATCTTTATCGTCAGTTAATAATACTTTCAGGTCAAGTTCACTACTATAGGATGTAATTGAATCTTTCGAGTCAGATTTCCTCAATTTTATTTTATCAGTTGTAGGATCTTTTTGATCTTTATCGTCAGTTAATAATACCTTCACGTCTTTTTCACTAGCTATTGATTTAATCGAATCTTTCGAGTCAGATTGAGTCAATTCTATTTTATCTGTTTTTGGTACATCAGTTATTATTTCATGTTTGATAATTTCGGTAGTTTTAGATTCAATATTTATTATTTTTTGTGATTCTGTTTTAATATCGTCTTTAACAGTATCAGATTTTTCGATTGTAATTTTATCTAGAACTGAATCAGTTTTTAGACTTTCAGGGATGTCCTTTTCAACGGGTGTTAATTTAATTGTTTCTATTGAGTCAGATTTAGTCAATTCTATTTTATCAGTTGTATGTTCTTTTTGATCATTATCGTCAGTTAATAATACCTTCACGTCATTTTCAATAGCTATAGATTTAATTGTTTCTTTTGAGTCAGATTTAGTCAATTCTATTTTATCAGTTGAAGAATCTTTTTGATCTTTATCGTCAGTTAATAACACCTTCACGTCTTTTTCACTAGCTATTGATTTAATCGAATCTTTCGAGTCAGATTTAGTCAATTCTATTTTATCAGTTTTTGGTATTGTGTGATCTTTATCGTCAGTTAATAATACATTCACGTCTTTTTCACTAGCTATTGATTTAATCGAATCTTTCGAGTCAGATTTAGTCAATTTTATTTTATCAGTTGTAGGATCTTTTTGATCTTTATCGTCAGTTAATAATACCTTCACGTCTTTTTTACTAGCTATTGATTTAATCGAATCTTTCGAGTCAGATTTAGTCAATTCTATTTTATCTGTTTTTGGTAAATCAGTTATTATTTCATGTTTGATAATTTCGGTAGTTTTAGATTCAATATTTATTATTTTTTGTGATTCGGTTTTAATATCGTCTTTAATGGTATCAGATTTTTCGATTGTAATTTTATCTAGAACTGAATCAGTTTTTAGACTTTCAGGGATGTCCTTTTCAACGGTTGTTAATTTAATTGTTTCTTTTGAGTCAGATTTAGTCAATTCTATTTTATCAGTTGTAGGATATTTTTGATCTTTATCGTCAGTTAATAATACCTTCACGTCTTTTTCACTAGCTATTGATTTAATCGAATCTTTCGAGTCAGATTTAGTCAATTCTATTTTATCAGTTTTTGGTATTGTGTGATCTTTATCGTCAGTTAATAATCCTTTCAGGTCAAGTTCACTACTATACGATGTAATTGAATCTTTCGAGTCAGATTTACTCAATTTTATTTTATCAGTTATAGTTTCTTTTTGATCTCTATCGTCAGTTAATAATACCTTCCCGTCTTTTTCACTAGCTATTGATTTAATCGAATCTTTTGAGTCAGATTTAGTCAATTCTATTTTATCAGTTTTTGGAATTGTGTGATCTTTATCGTCAGTTAATAATCCTTTCAGGTCAAGTTCACTACTATACGATGTAATTGAATCTTTCGAGTCAGATTTACTCAATTTTATTTTATCAGTTGTAGGATCTTTTTGATCTTTATCGTCAGTTAATAATACCTTCACGTCTTTTTCACTAGCTATTGATTTAATCGAATCTTTCGAGTCAGATTTAGTCAATTCTATTTTATCTGTTTTTGGTAAATCAGTTATTATTTCATGTTTGATAATTTCGGTAGTTTTAGATTCAATATTTATTATTTTTTGTGATTCTGTTTTAATATCGTCTTTAACAGTATCAGATTTTTCGATTGTAATTTTATCTAGAACTGAATCAGTTTTTAGACTTTCAGGGATGTCCTTTTCAACGGGTGTTAATTTAATTGTTTCTTTTGAGTCAGATTTAGTCAACTCTACTTTATCAGTTGTAGGATCTTTTTGATCTTTATCGACAGTTAATAATACCTTCACGTCTTTTTCACTAGCTATAGATTTAATCGAATCTTTCGAGTCAGATTTAGTCAATTCTATTTTATCAGTTTTTGGTATTGTGTGATCTTTATCGTCAGTTAATAATCCTTTCAGGTCAAGTTCACTACTATACGATGTAATTGAATCTTTCGAGTCAGATTTACTCAATTTTATTTTATCAGTTGTAGGATCTTTTTGATCTTTATCGTCAGTTAATAATACCTTCCCGTCTTTTTCACTAGCTATTGATTTAATCGAATCTTTTGAGTCAGATTTAGTCAATTCTATTTTATCAGTTTTTGGTATTGTGTGATCTTTATCGTCAGTTAAAAATCCTTTCAGGTCAAGTTCACTACTATACGATGTAATTGAATCTTTCGAGTCAGATTTACTCAATTTTATTTTATCAGTTGTAGGATCTTTTTGATCTTTATCATCAGTTAATAATACATTCACGTCTTTTTCACTAGCTATTGATTTAATCGAATCTTTCGAGTCAGATTTAGTCAATTCTATTTTATCAGTTTTTGGTAAATCAGTTATTATTTCATGTTTGATAATTTCGGTAGTTTTAGATTCAATATTTATTATTTTTTGTGATTCTGTTTTAATATCGTCTTTAATGGTATCAGATTTTTCGATTGTAATTTCATCTAGAACTGAATCAGTTTTTAGACTTTCAGGGATGTCCTTTTCAACGGTTGTTAATTTAATTGTTTCTTTTGAGTCAGATTTAGTCAATTCTATTTTATCAGTTGTAGGATATTTTTGATCTTTATCGTCAGTTAATAATACCTTCACGTCTTTTTCACTAGCTATTGATTTAATCGAATCTTTCGAGTCAGATTTAGTCAATTCTATTTTATCTGTTTTTGGTAAATCAGTTATTATTTCATGTTTGATAATTTCGGTAGTTTTAGATTCAATATTTATTATTTTTTGTGATTCTGTTTTAATATCGTCTTTAATGGTATCAGATTTTTCGATTGTAATTTTATCTAGAACTGAATCAGTTTTTAGACTTTCAGGGATGTCCTTTTCAACGGTTGTTAATTTAATTGTTTCTTTTGAGTCAGATTTAGTCAATTCTATTTTATCAGTTGTAGGATATTTTTGATTCTTATCGTCAGTTAATAATACCTTCACGTCTTTTTCACTAGCTATTGATTTAATCGAATCTTTCGAGTCAGATTTAGTCAATTCTATTTTATCAGTTTTTGGTATTGTGTGATCTTTATCGTCAGTTAATAATCCTTTCAGGTCAAGTTCACTACTATACGATGTAATTGAATCTTTCGAGTCAGATTTACTCAATTTTATTTTATCAGTTATAGTTTCTTTTTGATCTCTATCGTCAGTTAATAATACCTTCCCGTCTTTTTCACTAGCTATTGATTTAATCGAATCTTTTGAGTCAGATTTAGTCAATTCTATTTTATCAGTTTTTGGTATTGTGTGATCTTTATCGTCAGTTAATAATCCTTTCAGGTCAAGTTCACTACTATACGATGTAATTGAATCTTTCGAGTCAGATTTACTCAATTTTATTTTATCAGTTGTAGGATCTTTTTGATCTTTATCGTCAGTTAATAATACCTTTCCGTCTTTTTCACTAGCTTTTGATTTAATCGAATCTTTCGAGTGAGATTTAGGCAATTCTATTTTATCTGTTTTTGGTAAATCAGTTATTATTTCATGTTTATTAATTTTGGTAGTTTTAGATTCAATATTTATTATTTTTTGTGATTCTGTTTTAATATCGTCTTTAACACTATCAGACTTTTCGATTGTAATTTTATCTAGAGCTGAATCAGTTTTTAGACTTTCAGGGATGTCCTTTTCAACGGGTGTTAATTTAGTTGTTTCTTTTGAGTCAGATTTAGTCAATTTTATTTTATCAGTTGTAGAATCTTTTTGATCTTTATCGTCAGATAATAATACCTTCACGTCTTTTTCACTAGCTATAGATTTAATCGAATCTTTCGAGACAGATTTAGTCAATTCTATTTTATCAGTTTTTGGTATTGTGTGATCTTTATCGTCAGTTAAAAATCCTTTCAGGTCAAGTTCACTACTATACGATGTAATTGAATCTTTCGAGTCAGATTTACTCAATTTTATTTTATCAGTTGTAGTATCTTTTTGATCTTTATCATCAGTTAATAATACATTCACGTCTTTTTCACTAGCTATTGATTTAATCGAATCTTTCGAGTCAGATTTAGTCAATTCTATTTTATCTGTTTTTGGTAAATCAGTTATTATTTCATGTTTGATAATTTCGGTAGTTTTAGATTCAATATTTATTATTTTTTGTGATTCGGTTTTAATATCGTCTTTAACACTATCAGATTTTTCGATTGTAATTTTATCTAGAGCTGAATCAGTTTTTAGACTTTCAGGGATGTCCTTTTCAACGGGTGTTAATTTAGTTGTTTCTTTTGAGTCAGATTTAGTTAATTTTATTTTATCAGTTGTAGAATCTTTTTGATATTTATCGTCAGATAATAATACCTTCACGTCTTTTTCACTAGCTATTGATTTAATCGAATCTTTCGAGTCAGATTTAGTCAATTCTATTTTATCAGTTTTTGGTATTGTGTGATCTTTATCGACAGTTAAAAATCCTTTCAGGTCAAGTTCACTACTATACGATGTAATTGAATCTTTCGAGTCAGATTTACTCAATTTTATTTTATCAGTTGTAGGATCTTTTTGATCTTTATCATCAGTTAATAATACATTCACGTCTTTTTCACTAGCTATTGATTTAATCGAATCTTTCGAGTCAGATTTAGTCAATTCTATTTTATCAGTTTTTGGTATTGTGTGATCTTTATCGTCAGTTAAAAATCCTTTCAGGTCAAGTTCACTACTATACGATGTAATTGAATCTTTCGAGTCAGATTTACTCAATTTTATTTTATCAGTTGTAGGATCTTTTTGATCTTTATCATCAGTTAATAATACATTCACGTCTTTTTCACTAGCTATTGATTTAATCGAATCTTTCGAGTCAGATTTAGTCAATTCTATTTTATCAGTTTTTGGTAAATCAGTTATTATTTCATGTTTGATAATTTCGGTAGTTTTAGATTCAATATTTATTATTTTTTGTGATTCTGTTTTAATATCGTCTTTAATGGTATCAGATTTTTCGATTGTAATTTCATCTAGAACTGAATCAGTTTTTAGACTTTCAGGGATGTCCTTTTCAACGGTTGTTAATTTAATTGTTTCTTTTGAGTCAGATTTAGTCAATTCTATTTTATCAGTTGTAGGATATTTTTGATCTTTATCGTCAGTTAATAATACCTTCACGTCTTTTTCACTAGCTATTGATTTAATCGAATCTTTCGAGTCAGATTTAGTCAATTCTATTTTATCTGTTTTTGGTAAATCAGTTATTATTTCATGTTTGATAATTTCGGTAGTTTTAGATTCAATATTTATTATTTTTTGTGATTCTGTTTTAATATCGTCTTTAATGGTATCAGATTTTTCGATTGTAATTTTATCTAGAACTGAATCAGTTTTTAGACTTTCAGGGATGTCCTTTTCAACGGTTGTTAATTTAATTGTTTCTTTTGAGTCAGATTTAGTGAATTCTATTTTATCAGTTGTAGGATATTTTTGATCTTTATCGTCAGTTAATAATACCTTCACGTCTTTTTCACTAGCTATTGATTTAATCGAATCTTTCGAGTCAGATTTAGTCAATTCTATTTTATCAGTTTTTGGTATTGTGTGATCTTTATCGTCAGTTAATAATCCTTTCAGGTCAAGTTCACTACTATACGATGTAATTGAATCTTTCGAGTCAGATTTACTCAATTTTATTTTATCAGTTATAGTTTCTTTTTGATCTCTATCGTCAGTTAATAATACCTTCCCGTCTTTTTCACTAGCTATTGATTTAATCGAATCTTTTGAGTCAGATTTAGTCAATTCTATTTTATCAGTTTTTGGTATTGTGTGATCTTTATCGTCAGTTAATAATCCTTTCAAGTCAAGTTCACTACTATACGATGTAATTGAATCTTTCGAGTCAGATTTACTCAATTTTATTTTATCAGTTGTAGGATCTTTTTGATCTTTATCGTCAGTTAATAATACCTTCACGTCTTTTTCACTAGCTATTGATTTAATCGAATCTTTCGAGTCAGATTTAGTCAATTCTATTTTATCAGTTTTTGGTATTGTGTGATCTTTATCGTCAGTTAAAAATCCTTTCAGGTCAAGTTCACTACTATACGATGTAATTGAATCTTTCGAGTCAGATTTACTCAATTTTATTTTATCAGTTGTAGGATCTTTTTGATCTTTATCATCAGTTAATAATACATTCACGTCTTTTTCACTAGCTATTGATTTAATCGAATCTTTCGAGTCAGATTTAGTCAATTCTATTTTATCAGTTTTTGGTAAATCAGTTATTATTTCATGTTTGATAATTTCGGTAGTTTTAGATTCAATATTTATTATTTTTTGTGATTCTGTTTTAATATCGTCTTTAATGGTATCAGATTTTTCGATTGTAATTTCATCTAGAACTGAATCAGTTTTTAGACTTTCAGGGATGTCCTTTTCAACGGTTGTTAATTTAATTGTTTCTTTTGAGTCAGATTTAGTCAATTCTATTTTATCAGTTGTAGGATATTTTTGATCTTTATCGTCAGTTAATAATACCTTCACGTCTTTTTCACTAGCTATTGATTTAATCGAATCTTTCGAGTCAGATTTAGTCAATTCTATTTTATCTGTTTTTGGTAAATCAGTTATTATTTCATGTTTGATAATTTCGGTAGTTTTAGATTCAATATTTATTATTTTTTGTGATTCTGTTTTAATATCGTCTTTAATGGTATCAGATTTTTCGATTGTAATTTTATCTAGAACTGAATCAGTTTTTAGACTTTCAGGGATGTCCTTTTCAACGGTTGTTAATTTAATTGTTTCTTTTGAGTCAGATTTAGTGAATTCTATTTTATCAGTTGTAGGATATTTTTGATCTTTATCGTCAGTTAATAATACCTTCACGTCTTTTTCACTAGCTATTGATTTAATCGAATCTTTCGAGTCAGATTTAGTCAATTCTATTTTATCAGTTTTTGGTATTGTGTGATCTTTATCGTCAGTTAATAATCCTTTCAGGTCAAGTTCACTACTATACGATGTAATTGAATCTTTCGAGTCAGATTTACTCAATTTTATTTTATCAGTTATAGTTTCTTTTTGATCTCTATCGTCAGTTAATAATACCTTCCCGTCTTTTTCACTAGCTATTGATTTAATCGAATCTTTTGAGTCAGATTTAGTCAATTCTATTTTATCAGTTTTTGGTATTGTGTGATCTTTATCGTCAGTTAATAATCCTTTCAGGTCAAGTTCACTACTATACGATGTAATTGAATCTTTCGAGTCAGATTTACTCAATTTTATTTTATCAGTTGTAGGATCTTTTTGATCTTTATCGTCAGTTAATAATACCTTCACGTCTTTTTCACTAGCTATTGATTTAATCGAATCTTTCGAGTCAGATTTAGTCAATTCTATTTTATCTGTTTTTGGTAAATCAGTTATTATTTCATGTTTGATAATTTCGGTAGTTTTAGATTCAATATTTATTATTTTTTGTGATTCTGTTTTAATATCGTCTTTAACAGTATCAGATTTTTCGATTGTAATTTTATCTAGAACTGAATCAGTTTTTAGACTTTCAGGGATGTCCTTTTCAACGGGTGTTAATTTAATTGTTTCTTTTGAGTCAGATTTAGTCAATTCTACTTTATCAGTTGTAGGATCTTTTTGATCTTTATCGTCAGTTAATAATACCTTCACGTCTTTTTCACTAGCTATAGATTTAATCGAATCTTTCGAGTCAGATTTAGTCAATTCTATTTTATCAGTTTTTGGTATTGTGTGATCTTTAACGTCAGTTAATAATCCTTTCAGGTCAAGTTCACTACTATACGATGTAATTGAATCTTTCGAGTCAGATTTACTCAATTTTATTTTATCAGTTATAGTTTCTTTTTGATCTCTATCGTCAGTTAATAATACCTTCCCGTCTTTTTCACTAGCTATTGATTTAATCGAATCTTTTGAGTCAGATTTAGTCAATTCTATTTTATCAGTTGTATGTTCTTTTTGATCTCTATCGTCAGTTAATAATACCTTCACGTCTTTTTCACTAGCTATTGATTTAATCGAATCTTTCGAGTCAGATTTAGTCAATTCTATTTTATCTGTTTTTGGTAAATCAGTTATTATTTCATGTTTGATAATTTCGGTAGTTTTAAATTCAATATTTATTATTTTTTGTGATTCTGTTTTAATATCGTCTTTAACAGTATCAGATTTTTCGATTGTAATTTTATCTAGAACTGAATCAGTTTTTAGACTTTCAGGGATGTCCTTTTCAACGGGTGTTAATTTAATTGTTTCTTTTGAGTCAGATTTAGTCAATTCTACTTTATCAGTTGTAGGATATTTTCGATCTTTATCGTCAGTTAATAATACCTTCACGTCTTTTTCACTAGCTATTGATTTAATCGAATCTTTCGAGTCAGATTTAGTCAATTCTATTTTATCAGTTTTTGGTATTGTGTGATCTTTATCGTCAGTTAATAATCCTTTCAGGTCAAGTTCACTACTATACGATGTAATTGAATCTTTCGAGTCAGATTTACTCAATTTTATTTTATCAGTTATAGTTTCTTTTTGATCTCTATCGTCAGTTAATAATACCTTCCCGTCTTTTTCACTAGCTATTGATTTAATCGAATCTTTTGAGTCAGATTTAGTCAATTCTATTTTATCAGTTTTTGGTATTGTGTGATCTTTATCGTCAGTTAATAATCCTTTCAGGTCAAGTTCACTACTATACAATGTAATTGAATCTTTCGAGTCAGATTTACTCAATTTTATTTTATCAGTTATAGGATCTTTTTGATCTTTATCGTCAGTTAATATTATTTTCACATCTTTTTCAATAGCTATTGATTTAATCGAATCTTTCGAGTCAGATTTAGTCAATTCTATTTTATCTGTTTTTGGTAAATCAGTTATTATTTCATGTTTGATAATTTCGGTAGTTTTAGATTCAATATTTATTATTTTTTGTGATTCTGTTTTAATATCGTCTTTAATGGTATCAGATTTTTCGATTGTAATTTTATCTAGAACTGAATCAGTTTTTAGACTTTCAGCGATGTCCTTTTCAACAGTTGTTAATTTAATTGTTTCTTTTGAGTCAGATTTAGTCAATTCTATTTTATCAGTTGTAGGATATTTTTGATCTTTATCGTCAGTTAATAATACCTTCACGTCTTTTTCACTAGCTATTGATTTTATCGAATCTTTCGAGTCAGATTTAGTCAATTCTATTTTATCAGTTTTTGGTATTGTGTGATCTTTATCGTCAGTTAATAATCCTTTCAGGTCAAGTTCACTACTATACGATGTAATTGAATCTTTCGAGTCAGATTTACTCAATTTTATTTTATCAGTTGTAGGATCTTTTTGATCTTTATCGTCAGTTAATAATACCTTCACGTCTTTTTCACTAGCTATTGATTTAATCGAATCTTTCGAGTCAGATTTAGTCAATTCTATTTTATCTGTTTTTGGTAAATCAGTTATTATTTCATGTTTGATAATTTCGGTAGTTTTAAATTCAATATTTATTATTTTTTGTGATTCTGTTTTAATATCGTCTTTAACAGTATCAGATTTTTCGATTGTAATTTTATCTAGAACTGAATCAGTTTTTAGACTTTCAGGGATGTCCTTTTCAACGGGTGTTAATTTAATTGTTTCTTTTGAGTCAGATTTAGTCAATTCTATTTTATCAGTTGTACATTCTTTTTGATCTTTATCGTCAGTTAATAATACCTTCACGTCTTTTTCACTAGCTATAGATTTAATCGAATCTTTCGAGTCAGATTTAGTCAATTCTATTTTATCAGTTTTGTGTATTTTGTGATCTTTATCATCAGTTAATAATCCTTTCAGGTCAAGTTCACTAGCTATTGATTTAATAAAATCTTTTGAGTCAGATTTAGTCAATTCTATTTTATCAGTTGTAGGTTCTCTTTGATCTTTATCATCAGTTAATAATACCTTCACGTCTTTTTCTCTAGTTATTGATTTGTTCGAATCTAAAGAGTCAGATTTAGTCAATTCTATTTTATCTGTTTTTGGTACATCAGTTATTATTTCATGTTTGATAATTTCGGTAGTTTTGGATTCAATATTTATTATTTTTTGTGATTCTGTTTTAATATCGTCTATAATACTATCAGATTTTTTGATTGTAATTTTATCTAGAACTGAATCAGTTTTTAGACTTTCAGGGATGTCCTTTTCAACGGGTGTTAATTTAATTGTTTCTTTTGAGTCAGATTTAGTCAATTCTACTTTATCAGTTGTAGGATATTTTCGATCTTTATCGTCAGTTAATAATACCTTCACGTCTTTTTCACTAGCTATAGATTTAATCGAATCTTTCGAGTCAGATTTAGTCAATCCTATTTTATCTGTTTTTGGTACATCAGTTATTATTTCATGTTTGATAATTTCGGTAGTTTTGGATTCAATATTTATTATTTTTTGTGATTCTGTTTTAATATCGTCTTTAACAGTATCAGATTTTTTTATTGTAATTTTATCTAGAACTGAATCAGTTTTTAGACTTTCAGGGATGTCCTTTTCAACGGGTGTTAATTTAATTGTTTCTTTTGAGTCAGATTTAGTCAATTCTATTTTATCAGTTGTATGTTCTTTTTGATCTTTATCGTCAGTTAATAATACCTTCACGTCTTTTTCACTAGCTATAGATTTAATCGAATCTTTCGAGTCAGATTTAGTCAATTCTATTTTATCAGTTATTAATTCATGTTTGATAATTTCGGTAGTTTTAGATTCAATATTTATCATTTTTTGTGATTCTGTTTTAATATCGTCTTTAATAGTATCAGATTTTTCGATTGTAATTTTATCTAGAACTGAATCAGTTTTTAGACTTTCAGGGATGTCCTTTTCAACGGGTTTTAATTTAATTGTTTCTTTTGAGTCAGATTTAGTCAATTCTACTTTATCAGTTGTAGGATATTTTTGATCTTTATCGTCAGTTAATAATCCTTTCAAGTCAAGTTCACTACTATACGATGTAATTGAATCTTTCGAGGCAGATTTACTCAATTTTATTTTATCAGTTGTAGGATCTTTTTGATCTTTATCGTCAGTTAATAATACCTTCACGTCTTTTTCACTAGCTATTGATTTAATCGAATTTTTCGAGTCAGATTTAGTCAATTCTATTTTATCTGTTTTTGGTAAATCAGTTATTATTTCATGTTTGATAATTTCGGTAGTTTTAGATTCAATATTTATTATTTTTTGTGATTCTGTTTTAATATCGTCTTTAACAGTATCAGATTTTTCGATTGTAATTTTATTTAGAACCGAATCAGTTTTTAGACTTTCAGGGATGTCCTTTTCAACGGGTGTTAATTTAATTGTTTCTTTTGAGTCAGATTTAGTCAATTCTACTTTATCAGTTGTAGGATATTTTCGATCTTTATCGTCAGTTAATAATACCTTCACGTCTTTTTCACTAGCTATTGATTTAATCGAATCTTTCGAGTCAGATTTAGTCAATTCTATTTTATCAGTTTTGGGTATTTTGTGATCTTTATCATCAGTTAATAATCCTTTCAGGTCAAGTTCACTAGCTATTGATTTAATCGAATCTTTCGAGTCAGATTTAATCAATTCTATTTTATCTGTTTTTGGTAAATCAGTTATTATTTCATGTTTGATAATTTCGGTAGTTTTAGATTCAATATTTATTATTTTTTGTGATTCTGTTTTAATATCGTCTTTAACAGTATCAGATTTTTCGATTGTAATTTTATCTAGAACTGAATCAGTTTTTAGACTTTCAGGGATGTCCTTTTCAACGGGTGTTAATTTAATTGTTTCTTTTGAGTCAGATTTAGTCAATTCTACTTTATCAGTTGTAGGATATTTTCGATCTTTATCGTCAGTTAATAATACCTTCACGTCTTTTTCACTAGCTATTGATTTAATCGAATCTTTTGAGTCAGATTTAGTCAATTCTATTTTATCAGTTTTTGGTATTGTGTGATCTTTATCGTCAGTTAATAATCCTTTCAGGTCAAGTTCACTACTATACGATGTAATTGAATCTTTCGAGTCAGATTTACTCAATTTTATTTTATCAGTTATAGTTTCTTTTTGATCTCTATCGTCAGTTAATAATACCTTCCCGTCTTTTTCACTAGCTATTGATTTAATCGAATCTTTTGAGTCAGATTTAGTCAATTCTATTTTATCAGTTTTTGGTATTGTGTGATCTTTATCGTCAGTTAATAATCCTTTCAGGTCAAGTTCACTACTATACAATGTAATTGAATCTTTCGAGTCAGATTTACTCAATTTTATTTTATCAGTTGTAGGATCTTTTTGATCTTTATCGTCAGTTAATATTACCTTCACGTCTTTTTCACTAGCTATTGATTTAATCGAATCTTTCGAGTCAGATTTAGTCAATTCTATTTTATCAGTTATTAGTTCATGTTTGATAATTTCAGTAGTTTTAGATTCAATATTTATTATGTTTTGGGATACTGTTTTCATATCGTCTATAATAGTATCAGATTTTTCGATTGTAATTTTATCTAAAACTGAATCAGTTTTTAGACTTTCAGGGATGTCCATTTCAACGGGTGTTAATTTAATTGTTTCTTTTGAGTCGGATTTAGTCAATTTTACTTTATCAGTTATAGTTTCTTTTTGATGTTTATCGTCAGTTAATAATACCTTCACGTCTTTTTCACTAGCTATAGATTTAATCGAATCTTTCGAGTCAGTTTTAGTCAATTCTATTTTATCAGTTTTGGGTATTTTGTGATCTTTATCATCAGTTAATAATCCTTTCAGGTCAAGTTCACTAGCTATTGATTTAATCGAATCTTTCGAGTCAGATTTAATCAATTCTATTTTATCTGTTTTTGGTAAATCAGTTATTATTTCATGTTTGATAATTTCGGTAGTTTTAGATTCAATATTTATTATTTTTTGTGATTCTGTTTTAATATCGTCTTTAACAGTATCAGATTTTTCGATTGTAATTTTATCTAGAACTGAATCAGTTTTTAGACTTTCAGGGATGTCCTTTTCAACGGGTGTTAATTTAATTGTTTCTTTTGAGTCAGATTTAGTCAATTCTACTTTATCAGTTGTAGGATATTTTCGATCTTTATCGTCAGTTAATAATACCTTCACGTCTTTTTCACTAGCTATTGATTTAATCGAATCTTTTGAGTCAGATTTAGTCAATTCTATTTTATCAGTTTTTGGTATTGTGTGATCTTTATCCTCAGTTAATAATCCTTTCAGGTCAAGTTCACTACTATACGATGTAATTGAATCTTTCGAGTCAGATTTTCTCAATTTTATTTTATCAGTTATAGTCTCTTTTTGATCTCTATCGTCAGTTAGTAATACCTTCCCGTCTTTTTCACTAGCTATTGATATAATCGAATCTTTTGAGTCAGATTTAGTCAATTCTATTTTATCAGTTTTTGGTATTGTGTGATCTTTATCGTCAGTTAATAATCCTTTCAGGTCAAGTTCACTACTATACAATGTATTTGAATCTTTCGAGTCAGATTTACTCAATTTTATTTTATCAGTTGTAGTATCTTTTTGATCTTTATCATCAGTTAATATTACCTTCACGTCTTTTTCACTAGCTATTGATTTAATCGAATCTTTCGAGTCAGATTTAGTCAATTCTATTTTATCAGTTATTAGTTCATGTTTGATAATTTCAGTAGTTTTAGATTCAATATTTATTATGTTTTGGGATACTGTTTTCATATCGTCTATAATAGTATCAGATTTTTCGATTGTAATTTTATCTAAAACTGAATCAGTTTTTAGACTTTCAGGGATGTCCATTTCAACGGGTGTTAATTTAATTGTTTCTTTTGAGTCGGATTTAGTCAATTTTACTTTATCAGTTATAGTTTCTTTTTGATGTTTATCGTCAGTTAATAATACCTTCACGTCTTTTTCACTAGCTATAGATTTAATCGAATCTTTCGAGTCAGATTTAGTCAATTCTATTTTATCAGTTTTGGGTATTTTGTGATCTTTATCATCAGTTAATAATCCTTTCAGGTCAAGTTCACTAGCTATTGATTTAATCGAATCTTTCGAGTCAGATTTAATCAATTCTATTTTATCTGTTTTTGGTAAATCAGTTATTATTTCATGTTTGATAATTTCGGTAGTTTTAGATTCAATATTTATTATTTTTGTGATTCTGTTTTAATATCGTCTTTAACAGTATCAGATTTTTCGATTGTAATTTTATCTAGAACTGAATCAGTTTTTAGACTTTCAGGGATGTCCTTTTCAACGGGTGTTAATTTAATTGTTTCTTTTGAGTCAGATTTAGTCAATTCTACTTTATCAGTTGTAGGATATTTTCGATCTTTATCGTCAGTTAATAATACCTTCACGTCTTTTTCACTAGCTATTGATTTAATCGAATCTTTCGAGTCAGATTTAGTCAATTCTATTTTATCAGTTTTTGGTATTGTGTGATCTTTATCGTCAGTTAATAATCCTTTCAGGTCAAGTTCACTACTATACGATGTAATTGAATCTTTCGAGTCAGATTTACTCAATTTTATTTTATCAGTTATAGTTTCTTTTTGATCTCTATCGTCAGTTAATAATACCTTCACGTCTTTTTCAATAGCTATTGATTTAATCGAATCTTTCGAGTCAGATTTAGTCAATTCTATTTTATCAGTTTTGGGTATTTTGTGATCTTTATCATCAGTTAATAATCCTTTCAGGTCAAGTTCACTAGCTATTGATTTAATAAAATCTTTTGAGTCAGATTTAGTCAATTCTATTTTATCAGTTGTAGGTTCTCTTTGATCTTTATCATCAGTTAATAATACCTTCACGTCTTTTTCTCTAGTTATTGATTTGTTCGAATCTAAAGAGTCAGATTTAGTCAATTCTATTTTATCTGTTTTTGGTACATCAGTTATTATTTCATGTTTGATAATTTCGGTAGTTTTGGATTCAATATTTATTATTTTTTGTGATTCTGTTTTAATATCGTCTATAATAGTATCAGATTTTTTGATTGTAATTTTATCTAGAACTGAATCAGTTTTTAGACTTTCAGGGATGTCCTTTTCAACGGGTGTTAATTTAATTGTTTCTTTTGAGTCAGATTTAGTCAATTCTACTTTATCAGTTGTAGGATATTTTCGATCTTTATCGTCAGTTAATAATACCTTCACGTCTTTTTCACTAGCTATTGATTTAATCGAATCTTTCGAGTCAGATTTAGTCAATTCTATTTTATCAGTTTTGGGTATTTTGTGATCTTTATCGTCAGTTAATAATCCTTTCAGGTCAAGTTCACTAGCTATTGATTTAATCGAATCTTTCGAGTCAGATTTAATCAATTCTATTTTATCTGTTTTTGGTAAATCAGTTATTATTTCATGTTTGATAATTTCGGTAGTTTTAGATTCAATATTTATTATTTTTTGTGATTCTGTT
Source organism: Rhopalosiphum maidis (assembly GCF_003676215.2). Taxonomy (NCBI): domain Eukaryota; kingdom Metazoa; phylum Arthropoda; class Insecta; order Hemiptera; family Aphididae; genus Rhopalosiphum; species Rhopalosiphum maidis. Next base: position 52,591,873 of record NC_040880.1, read on the forward strand.
TTAATATCGTCTTTAACAGTATCAGATTTTTCGATTGTAATTTTATCTAGAACTGAATCAGTTTTTAGACTTTCAGGGATGTCCTTTTCAACGGGTGTTAATTTAATTGTTTCTTTTGAGTCAGATTTAGTCAATTCTACTTTATCAGTTGTAGGATATTTTCGATCTTTATCGTCAGTTAATAATCCTTTCAGGTCAAGTTCACTACTATACGATGTAATTGAATCTTTCGAGTCAGATTTACTCAATTTTATTTTATCAGTTGTAGGATCTTTTTGATCTTTATCGTCAGTTAATAATACCTTCACGTCTTTTTCACTAGCTATTGATTTAATCGAATCTTTCGAGTCAGATTTAGTCAATTCTATTTTATCTGTTTTTGGTAAATCAGTTATTATTTCATGTTTGATAATTTCGGTAGTTTTAGATTCAATATTTATTATTTTTTGTGATTCTGTTTTAATATCGTCTTTAACAGTATCAGATTTTTCGATTGTAATTTTATCTAGAACTGAATCAGTTTTTAGACTTTCAGGGATGTCCTTTTCAACGGGTGTTAATTTAATTGTTTCATTTGAGTCAGATTTAGTCAATTCTACTTTATCAGTTGTAGGATATTTTCGATCTTTATCGTCAGTTAATAATACCTTCACGTCTTTTTCACTAGCTATTGATTTAATCGAATCTTTCGAGTCAGATTTAGTCAATTCTATTTTATCAGTTTTTGGTATTGTGTGATCTTTATCGTCAGTTAATAATCCTTTCAGGTCAAGTTCACTACTATACGATGTAATTGAATCTTTCGAGTCAGATTTACTCAATTTTATTTTATCAGTTATAGTTTCTTTTTGATCTCTATCGTCAGTTAATAATACCTTCCCGTCTTTTTCACTAGCTATTGATTTAATCGAATCTTTTGAGTCAGATTTAGTCAATTCTATTTTATCAGTTTTTGGTATTGTGTGATCTTTATCGTCAGTTAATAATCTTTTCAGGTCAAGTTCACTACTATACAATGTAATTGAATCTTTCGAGACAGATTTACTCAATTTTATTTTATCAGTTGTAGGATCTTTTTGATCTTTATCGTCAGTTAATATTACCTTCACGTCTTTTTCACTAGCTATTGATTTAATCGAATCTTTCGAGTCAGATTTAGTCAATTCTATTTTATCAGTTTTTGGTATTGTGTGATCTTTATCCTCAGTTAATAATCCTTTCAGGTCAAGTTCACTACTATACGATGTAATTGAATCTTTCGAGTCAGATTTACTCAATTTTATTTTATCAGTTATAGTCTCTTTTTGATCTCTATCGTCAGTTAGTAATACCTTCCCGTCTTTTTCACTAGCTATTGATATAATCGAATCTTTTGAGTCAGATTTAGTCAATTCTATTTTATCAGTTTTTGGTATTGTGTGATCTTTATCGTCAGTTAATAATCCTTTCAGGTCAAGTTCACTACTATACAATGTATTTGAATCTTTCGAGTCAGATTTACTCAATTTTATTTTATCAGTTGTAGGATCTTTTTGATCTTTATCGTCAGTTAATATTACCTTCACGTCTTTTTCACTAGCTATTGATTTAATCGAATCTTTCGAGTCAGATTTAGTCAATTCTATTTTATCAGTTATTAGTTCATGTTTGATAATTTCAGTAGTTTTAGATTCAATATTTATTATGTTTTGGGATACTGTTTTCATATCGTCTATAATAGTATCAGATTTTTCGATTGTAATTTTATCTAAAACTGAATCAGTTTTTAGACTTTCAGGGATGTCCATTTCAACGGGTGTTAATTTAATTGTTTCTTTTGAGTCGGATTTAGTCAATTTTACTTTATCAGTTATAGTTTCTTTTTGATGTTTATCGTCAGTTAATAATACCTTCACGTCTTTTTCACTAGCTATAGATTTAATCGAATCTTTCGAGTCAGATTTAGTCAATTCTATTTTATCAGTTTTGGGTATTTTGTGATCTTTATCATCAGTTAATAATCCTTTCAGGTCAAGTTCACTAGCTATTGATTTAATCGAATCTTTCGAGTCAGATTTAATCAATTCTATTTTATCTGTTTTTGGTAAATCAGTTATTATTTCATGTTTGATAATTTCGGTAGTTTTAGATTCAATATTTATTATTTTTTGTGATTCTGTTTTAATATCGTCTTTAACAGTATCAGATTTTTCGATTGTAATTTTATCTAGAACTGAATCAGTTTTTAGACTTTCAGGGATGTCCTTTTCAACGGGTGTTAATTTAATTGTTTCTTTTGAGTCAGATTTAGTCAATTCTACTTTATCAGTTGTAGGATATTTTCGATCTTTATCGTCAGTTAATAATACCTTCACGTCTTTTTCACTAGCTATTGATTTAATCGAATCTTTCGAGTCAGATTTAGTCAATTCTATTTTATCAGTTTTTGGTATTGTGTGATCTTTATCGTCAGTTAATAATCCTTTCAGGTCAAGTTCACTACTATACGATGTAATTGAATCTTTCGAGTCAGATTTACTCAATTTTATTTTATCAGTTATAGTTTCTTTTTGATGTTTATCGTCAGTTAATAATACCTTCACGTCTTTTTCACTAGCTATAGATTTAATCGAATCTTTCGAGTCAGATTTAGTCAATTCTATTTTATCAGTTTTGGGTATTTTGTGATCTTTATCGTCAGTTAATAATCCTTTCAGGTCAAGTTCACTAGCTATTGATTTAATAAAATCTTTTGAGTCAGATTTAGTCAATTCTATTTTATCAGTTGTAGGTTCTCTTTGATCTTTATCATCAGTTAATAATACCTTCACGTCTTTTTCTCTAGTTATTGATTTGTTCGTATCTAAAGAGTCAGATTTAGTCAATTCTATTTTATCTGTTTTTGGTACATCAGTTATTATTTCATGTTTGATAATTTCGGTAGTTTTGGATTCAATATTTATTATTTTTTGTGATTCTGTTTTAATATCGTCTATAATAGTATCAGATTTTTTGATTGTAATTTTATCTAGAACTGAATCAGTTTTTAGACTTTCAGGGATGTCCTTTTCAACGGGTGTTAATTTAATTGTTTCTTTTGAGTCAGATTTAGTCAATTCTACTTTATCAGTTGTAGGATATTTTCGATCTTTATCGTCAGTTAATAATACCTTCACGTCTTTTTCACTAGCTATTGATTTAATCGAATCTTTCGAGTCAGATTTAGTCAATTCTATTTTATCAGTTTTGGGTATTTTGTGATCTTTATCGTCAGTTAATAATCCTTTCAGGTCAAGTTCACTAGCTATTGATTTAATCGAATCTTTCGAGTCAGATTTAATCAATTCTATTTTATCTGTTTTTGGTAAATCAGTTATTATTTCATGTTTGATAATTTCGGTAGTTTTAGATTCAATATTTATTATTTTTTGTGATTCTGTTTTAATATCGTCTTTAACAGTATCAGATTTTTCGATTGTAATTTTATCTAGAACTGAATCAGTTTTTAGACTTTCAGGGATGTCCTTTTCAACGGGTGTTAATTTAATTGTTTCTTTTGAGTCAGATTTAGTCAATTCTACTTTATCAGTTGTAGGATATTTTCGATCTTTATCGTCAGTTAATAATCCTTTCAGGTCAAGTTCACTACTATACGATGTAATTGAATCTTTCGAGTCAGATTTACTCAATTTTATTTTATCAGTTGTAGGATCTTTTTGTTCTTTATCGTCAGTTAATAATACCTTCACGTCTTTTTCACTAGCTATTGATTTAATCGAATCTTTCGAGTCAGATTTAGTCAATTCTATTTTATCTGTTTTTGGTAAATCAGTTATTATTTCATGTTTGATAATTTCGGTAGTTTTAGATTCAATATTTATTATTTTTTGTGATTCTGTTTTAATATCGTCTTTAACAGTATCAGATTTTTCGATTGTAATTTTATCTAGAACTGAATCAGTTTTTAGACTTTCAGGGATGTCCTTTTCAACGGGTGTTAATTTAATTGTTTCATTTGAGTCAGATTTAGTCAATTCTACTTTATCAGTTGTAGGATATTTTCGATCTTTATCGTCAGTTAATAATACCTTCACGTCTTTTTCACTAGCTATTGATTTAATCGAATCTTTCGAGTCAGATTTAGTCAATTCTATTTTATCAGTTTTTGGTATTGTGTGATCTTTATCGTCAGTTAATAATCCTTTCAGGTCAAGTTCACTACTATACGATGTAATTGAATCTTTCGAGTCAGATTTACTCAATTTTATTTTATCAGTTATAGTTTCTTTTTGATCTCTATCGTCAGTTAATAATACCTTCCCGTCTTTTTCACTAGCTATTGATTTAATCGAATCTTTTGAGTCAGATTTAGTCAATTCTATTTTATCAGTTTTTGGTATTGTGTGATCTTTATCGTCAGTTAATAATCTTTTCAGGTCAAGTTCACTACTATACAATGTAATTGAATCTTTCGAGACAGATTTACTCAATTTTATTTTATCAGTTGTAGGATCTTTTTGATCTTTATCGTCAGTTAATATTACCTTCACGTCTTTTTCACTAGCTATTGATTTAATCGAATCTTTCGAGTCAGATTTAGTCAATTCTATTTTATCAGTTTTTGGTATTGTGTGATCTTTATCGTCAGTTAATAATCCTTTCAGGTCAAGTTCACTACTATACGATGTAATTGAATCTTTCGAGCCAGATTTACTCAATTTTATTTTATCAGTTATAGTTTCTTTTTGATCTCTATCGTCAGTTAATAATACCTTCACGTCTTTTTCACTAGCTATTGATTTAATCGAATCTTTCGAGTCAGATTTAGTCAATTCTATTTTATCAGTTATTAGTTCATGTTTGATAATTTCAGTAGTTTTAGATTCAATATTTATTATGTTTTGGGATACTGTTTTCATATCGTCTATAATAGTATCAGATTTTTCGATTGTAATTTTATCTAAAACTGAATCAGTTTTTAAACTTTCAGGGATGTCCATTTCAACGGGTGTTAATTTAATTGTTTCTTTTGAGTCGGATTTAGTCAATTTTACTTTATCAGTTATAGTTTCTTTTTGATGTTTATCGTCAGTTAATAATACCTTCACGTCTTTTTCACTAGCTATAGTTTTAATCGAATCTTTCGAGTCAGATTTAGTCAATTCTATTTTATCAGTTTTGGGTATTTTGTGATCTTTATCATCAGTTAATAATCCTATCAGGTCAAGTTCACTAGCTATTGATTTAATAAAATCTTTTGAGTCAGATTTAGTCAATTCTATTTTATCTGTTTTTGGTAAATCAGTTATTATTTCATGTTTGATAATTTCGGTAGTTTTGGATTCAATATTTATTATTTTTTGTGATTCTGTTTTAATATCGTCTATAATAGTATCAGATTTTTTGATTGTAATTTTATCTAGAACTGAATCAGTTTTTAGACTTTCAGGGATGTCCATTTCAACGGGTGTTAATTTAATTGTTTCTTTTGAGTAGGATTTAGTCAATTTTACTTTATCAGTTATAGTTTCTTTTTGATCTTTATCGTCAGTTAATAATACCTTCCCGTCTTTTTCACTAGCTATTGATTTAATCGAATCTTTCGAGTCAGATTTAGTCAATTCTATTTTATCAGTTTTGGGTATTTTGTGATCTTTATCATCAGTTAACAATCCTTTCAGGTCAAGTTCACTAGCTATTGATTTAATGGAATCTTTTGAGTCAGATTTAGTCAATTCTATTTTATCTGTTATTGGAACATCAGTTATTATTTCATGTTTGATAATTTCGGTAGTTTTAGATTCAATATTTATTATTTTTTGTGATTCTGTTTTAATATCGTCTTTAACAGTATCAGATTTTTCGATTGTAATTTTATCTAGAACTGAATCAGTTTTTAGACTTTCAGGGATGTCCTTTTCAACGGGTGTTAATTTAATTGTTTCATTTGAGTCAGATTTAGTCAATTCTACTTTATCAGTTGTAGGATATTTTCGATCTTTATCGTCAGTTAATAATACCTTCACGTCTTTTTCACTAGCTATTGATTTAATCGAATCTTTCGAGTCAGATTTAGTCAATTCTATTTTATCAGTTTTTGGTATTGTGTGATCTTTATCGTCAGTTAATAATCCTTTCAGGTCAAGTTCACTACTATACGATGTAATTGAATCTTTCGAGTCAGATTTACTCAATTTTATTTTATCAGTTATAGTTTCTTTTTGATCTCTATCGTCAGTTAATAATACCTTCCCGTCTTTTTCACTAGCTATTGATTTAATCGAATCTTTTGAGTCAGATTTAGTCAATTCTATTTTATCAGTTTTTGGTATTGTGTGATCTTTATCGTCAGTTAATAATCTTTTCAGGTCAAGTTCACTACTATACAATGTAATTGAATCTTTCGAGACAGATTTACTCAATTTTATTTTATCAGTTGTAGGATCTTTTTGATCTTTATCGTCAGTTAATATTACCTTCACGTCTTTTTCACTAGCTATTGATTTAATCGAATCTTTCGAGTCAGATTTAGTCAATTCTATTTTATCAGTTTTTGGTATTGTGTGATCTTTATCGTCAGTTAATAATCCTTTCAGGTCAAGTTCACTACTATACGATGTAATTGAATCTTTCGAGCCAGATTTACTCAATTTTATTTTATCAGTTATAGTTTCTTTTTGATCTCTATCGTCAGTTAATAATACCTTCACGTCTTTTTCACTAGCTATTGATTTAATCGAATCTTTCGAGTCAGATTTAGTCAATTCTATTTTATCAGTTATTAGTTCATGTTTGATAATTTCAGTAGTTTTAGATTCAATATTTATTATGTTTTGGGATACTGTTTTCATATCGTCTATAATAGTATCAGATTTTTCGATTGTAATTTTATCTAAAACTGAATCAGTTTTTAAACTTTCAGGGATGTCCATTTCAACGGGTGTTAATTTAATTGTTTCTTTTGAGTCGGATTTAGTCAATTTTACTTTATCAGTTATAGTTTCTTTTTGATGTTTATCGTCAGTTAATAATACCTTCACGTCTTTTTCACTAGCTATAGATTTAATCGAATCTTTCGAGTCAGATTTAGTCAATTCTATTTTATCAGTTTTGGGTATTTTGTGATCTTTATCATCAGTTAATAATCCTTTCAGGTCAAGTTCACTAGCTATTGATTTAATGGAATCTTTTGAGTCAGATTTAGTCAATTCTATTTTATCTGTTATTGGAACATCAGTTATTATTTCATGTTTGATAATTTCGGTAGTTTTAGATTCAATATTTATTATTTTTTGTGATTCTGTTTTAATATCGTCTTTAACAGTATCAGATTTTTCGATTGTAATTTTATCTAGAACTGAATCAGTTTTTAGACTTTCAGAGATGTCCTTTTCAACGGGTGTTAATTTAATTGTTTCTTTTGAGTCAGATTTAGTCAATTCTATTTTATTAGTTGTATGTTCTTTTTGATCTTTATCGTCAGTTAATAATACCTTCACGTCTTTTTCACTAGCTATAGATTTAATCGAATCTTTCGAGTCAGATTTAGTCAATTCTATTTTATCAGTTGTAGGTTCTCTTTGAGCTTTATCATCAGTTAATAATACCTTCACGTCTTTTTCTCTAGTTATTGATTTGTTCGAATCTAAAGAGTCAGATTTAGTCAATTCTATTTTATCTGTTTTTGGTAAATCAGTTATTATTTCATGTTTGATAATTTCGGTAGTTTTAGATTCAATATTTATTATTTTTTGTGATTCTGTTTTAATATCGTCTTTAACAGTATCAGATTTTTCGATTGTAATTTTATCTAGAACTGAATCAGTTTTTAGACTTTCAGGGATGTCCTTTTCAACGGGTGTTAATTTAATTGTTTCTTTTGAGTCAGATTTAGTCAATTCTACTTTATCAGTTGTAGGATATTTTCGATCTTTATCGTCAGTTAATAATACCTTCACGTCTTTTTCACTAGCTATTGATTTAATCGAATCTTTCGAGTCAGATTTAGTCAATTCTATTTTATCAGTTATTAGTTCATGTTTGATAATTTCAGTAGTTTTAGATTCAATATTTATTATGTTTTGGGATACTGTTTTCATATCGTCTATAATAGTATCAGATTTTTCGATTGTATGTTTATCTAGAACTGAATCAGTTTTTAGACTTTCAGGTATGTCTTTTTCAACGGGTGTTAATTTAATAATTTCTTTCGAGTCAGATTTAGTCAATTCTATATTATCAGTTTTAGGTTCTCTTTGATCTTTATCATCAGTTAATAATACCTTCACGTCTTTTTCTCTAGTTATTGATTTGTTCGAATCTAAAGAGTCAGATTTAGTTAATTCTATTTTATCAGTTTTTGGTATTGTTTGATCTTTATCGTCAGTTAATATTCCTTTCAGGTCAAGTTCACTACTATACGATGTAATTGAATCTTTCGAGTCAGATTTAGTCAATTTTATTTTATCAGTTGTAGGTTCTTTTTGATCTTTATCGTCAGTTAATAATACCTTCACGTCTTTTGCACTAGCTATTGATTTAATCGAATCTTTTGAGTCAGATTTAGTCAATTCTATTTTTTCAGTTTTTGGTTTATCAGTTATTATTTCATGTTTGATAATTTCGGTAGTTTTAGATTCAATATTTATTTTTTTTTGTGATTCTGTTTTTGTATCGTCTTTAACAGTATCAGATTTTTCGATTGTAAGTTTATCTAGTATTGAATCAGTTTTTAGACTTTCAGGGATTTCCTTTTCAATGGGTGTTAATTTAATTGTTTCTTTTGAGTCAGTTTTAGTCAATTCTATTTTATCAGTTTTTGGTTTATCAGTTATTATTTCATGTTTGATAATTTCGGTAGTTTTAGATTCAATATTTATTTTTTTTTGTGATTCTGTTTTTATATTGTCTTTAATAGTATCAGATTTTTCGATTCTTAGTATATCTAGAACTAAATCAGTTTTTAGACTTTCACCGATGTCCTTTTCAACGGGTGTTAATTTAATTGTTTCTTTTGAGGTAGATTTAGTCAATTCTTTGTTATCTATAATAGTTTTTTTTGTATGATTATCGTCAGTTAATAATCCTTTCATGTCTTTATCACTTGTGTATGATTCTGGTTTTGACTCTATGTTTATCTGTTGAACTATTTCGAATTTAGTTATTTTTGGTAGTATCATTGGTTCAATTGTTACTTTCATAGGATCATCTTTTACATTTATATATATTTCATTTCTATGAACCACATTGTTTTTCATTGTTGTATTACCTAGGTTTTGGCTTTCGCTATCTGTTTTATTTTGTTCCGTTTTTGATCCGTCTTTAATTGTTTCAACATTTTTTGTTAAATTGCCTGCTTTTTTGTTTTCGGTGATCACTTTACTTTTTGTTTTCAATATGGTAGCAGTTTCTGTTATTGTTTGTTTTGTTTTTGGTTTAGTTGTTGTTAGTATATCTTTTTGCTCTTCATTTGAGTATTTTGTAATGATTTGTTTTGATATAAATTCTTTAACTGTATTTGATTCGTCTTCTATATGTTCCTTGTCAATGGATGCTGTTCTAAGTGTTTTAAATATTCTTTTTTTTATGCCTTCGTTTTCTTTATTCGTTACATTTTCATTTTTTTCTTCTACCAATTTATCTACCCATTTATAAAACTCATCAAAATGTATTTTGTCGCTTTCAATACCTTCCATGTATAGTTTTGATTTGTTGCTTTCTGTTTTTGATTGTTCGTCTTCTCTTTCATTTTGTTGTAGTATAGATTTTTCTTCTGGTATTTTAAGTTTTTCATTTTCCTGTGTAATTATCCCACCTCCCTCATTTATTTTGATGTTTTCGAAATCCGTAGGTTGAACCTTTATTAATTTTTCCTTGTGGTGGGTTTTGTGATTATTATTTGTTGTTTTTGTTTCCGTATGTTCAATTTCTGTTTTGTGTATGAATGTTTTTGCATTTGTTTCAGTTGTTTCGTACTTTTCATAGGAACATGAAGATGTACTTTTTGTTTTATTTTCAATTTTTATATTTGTACCAATGTCTAATTTGTCATTTAAATTTTCACTATGTTTTTGCTCAAATATTTGTGTTTTCGAATTATTGATATTTAAATCATAGTTTTGTTCTACTTCATTTTGATTTAGAATTTGTTTTTCTTTTGAATTTAATGGTAATTTTTTTATAATTTTTTTTTTATCAGTTTTTAATTCTTTATTTTTATCAGTTAGAGTTTTGTCAATATCTATGTCTGTTTCATTATTTTTTGTTTTATAGTTTTTATTTATGTTAGAGTCGTCTGTTTTTAGTATGTTTTTGTTTATTTCTTTTACCGTGTTATTAGCCGAAGTTACAAGTTGATTATTTTCAATTATATCTTTATTTATCTTTAATTGTTCATTATTGTCGGTTTCCTTATCAACTAGTTCTTTTTTAATGTCTTTTTCTATATTATATTTACAAGATTCTATACTGTCATTTTTTAAATTATCACTTTTTATTTTGCCTATTGCTAAGATATCTCTTTTTAAAATTGGAGTTTGTGGGGTTATATTAGATTTTAGATCTTTTTTAGTATTAGTTTTTTTAGTATTTTTATGTTTATTTGACTCTATTTCTCCACCCTCTTGCTTTGTACTTTCAATTATTACTTTAGTTTCTTTATCTCCTCCTTCACTCTCATTTTTCTTTCCTGACATATCATTTACATCCATTTTTTTTACAATACTTGTTAGTGTCATCGTTATATCTTTTAAACCTTTTTCTATTGTTTTAGGAATAAATAATATTGATTTATCTTTTTTAGTGTTATTTATTTCATTTTCTTCATCTACAATATCAAAATCTTTATCTTTTGTATCATGTTTTCTATCTTTATCATCCTTTTCAATGTCCATATGTGATAGATCTATAGACTTCTTTAAATGTTCTCGAGTAAATTTTTCAAAAATATCTGATTCTTCTTCATCATCTTCTTCATAAAATATTTTATTTTTTTGGTCTTTTGTATCTTTTGTTAATCTTTCATTTATTTCAGTTTTATATGTTTCTGTATTTAATTGTTCATTCTCTTTTAAATTTAGATTTTTATTAAAGTTTATTTTTTCCTTTGTTGATAATATCGAATCTTTAGAATTTGTGTTAATCTTATTAAATTCAATATTTTGTGAATCATCTATGGTATTATCTTTTTTGGTAGTTGATTTTACACGTTTAGGAGTTATTATTTCTTCAATTACAGGTGTTTTATTGCTATATATATTTTTATCTGTATTATTTTCATTCATTAGTACTCTATACATTCTTTCTTGTTCTTCTTCGTCATCATCAATTAATTGTTTTAATTCTTTAGAAATACCTGTAACTTTAATTGGTTCCATGATACTTTCTTCTTTTTTATATCCCGTATCTATATATTTTTTTTCAATTTTATCTTCACTACATTTTTTGGGTGATTGTTGTAATGCATCCAACATAGTATCTACTTTTTTAAGCTTCTCATCAGTTTTCTCAATTGGTATAATATTTTTTTCTAAGTTTTTTAAACATGAATTATTAACACTTTCATCGGTTTTATCTATTATTTTTTCGAACTTATGCAACATACTTGTTTCTATGTTAACAATTTGCAATAATTTTCTTTCTAGCTCTGAATTATTTTCGGATGGATTTACAACTTTTTCTAAATGTTCCAACACGCATTTTTCAGTTTTAATTACTTCATCTAGTTTTGATTGTATATTCATTGTATTTGTATCATTTTTCTTATGCTTTTTTTCAATGTCGATGTATAAAGTTTGATGTTCCTCTGGAAGTACTGATCCCGATAAAAGTGTTTTCACTGGTGGTTTTCTTTTTGGTGATTGTTGGAACGTCGCGTCTTCCACTCCTGCACCAGATTTTTCTAATTTCATTATCATTTTTTTTACGTCTACTGTTGTGTCTATGTTTCTTTGAATTTTATTTGATTCTATTGGACTGTTTGCTACATCAATTTTTTTCACATCATCAGTAATAGTAGATACATCACTTGTCACCGTTTCGAAAGGAGATAATGCTATTGACTCCATAAATATTATTGGGCTATTTCCAGCATCATACATTCCAATTTTCTTTTTTATTTCTATTATTTCATTAGCTGTAAGTCCGACTTCATCAGGTTGAATTGGACTTAATCCATTATCAGTGAGTTCTGCTTCTTCATCAAAAGCTGTATCTGTATGTTTAGGTTTTGTTTTTATTCCTGAACTAGTTAAAGTATCAGAATATTCTCTAGTTAGACTTATTCCTGTATCGTGATGAGATACACTTTTATCTGTTAATGGGCTTTCAAATGCAGGTGAATCATCATGATGTTTTACAAATTGTACTTGTTCGTGAATATCTTTTTTTGGTTGATCAAAAAAAGGATGCAATACAACCGATCGTTCCTCAAATTCCTCATCAATGTCCGCCAACGATTTATGAATTTTTGGCTTCGATAAATTTGGCGTTTCAATGCCGTTGAGATGTTCACCGAAACCATGAGTGTCCAACAAGTCATCATTGTCCTGTGACCACAATGCTACGACCAAAATCAACATATGACTAATTTTTTTTTTTTTTTTTTTTTTTAACTATCTAACATTTAAACTGTCAGTCGGTCCATAACAAATTGTTCCAAAGGATTTGACGTGAAATGATAAATATATAAGTTTTATGTTTGTGTGGATGTTTGTGTGTATTTTTGTGTAATTAAATAGAAAACCGCGAAAAAGCGAGACAATATAGTATTATAGCTCTTCATTCCCAAGCAAGGTTCTACTTAACAATGTAGCATCAGCGATTTTGAATGTGCAATTAATATACTGTGGTTTGTTTGTTCACTTTTCTGTTGTAATCTTGTGTGCCGGTGGTGCTTTGATTTCGATGAATATAGGTATTAGATAAATAATTTGTCATAGCAAATGTTATTCTTAACTTTTTTAAAACTGCTTTACTTACAATTGAATGAATAGTTACGTTTTTATATTCTCCAATTTTTAAATAAATAAAACCTTAATCATCTTATTTTCAATATTTTTTAAATTTTTATTGTTTGTGCATATGTGTAGGTGCTTATACCTAAGGGTATATGGGTTACTGTACATATTAACGCTTATTCTTAAAGAAATTATTTAATTGAATTTATTTTTTTTTCAGTTTAAAATGCTTATTTTGTATAAATAACGGGAGTATTTTATTTTAATGATACCTATCGTATGTATGAAAAACAAAACACGATATTAAATTGGATATTTTAAAGTTAAACATCTTAGTTACCTATTTTTTTACTAAAAGTAAGTTTTATATATTTTAAAGTAGTTTTTCAATAGTATTTTATAAGAAATGAACATTTTTTTATTATTTTCTTTTAGAACAAATCAAACATTTTTTTAATAAAATAATTAACTTTATTATCCAAATTTATATTTTTAAGAAATTAACCTTATTTTCAATGATTTATGATTTATAATTGACACTTTAAATTAAAGTTTGAATAAAATTGTTTTAGAATTTAGATTTTTTTTTGTTTTATTTTATTTATATTATTAACATTTGTAACTAAATCATAGGTAAATTTAAAAAAGTTCTAGAGTTTATATTTGTTTTATGTATTATAAGTTATTTTCTTAGTTAAAATAATATATATTATTTAATATTTGCTTATATTATTACTTTTATAAATTTATATGATTCAAGTGATTTAAATAAATTATAAAATAATAAATATTAATATTTTAAATTATAATAAAATAATTTTAGTTAAATATTGTAGGAATTAAGTATCTATTTTAAAATAATAATATTTGAATTGCAAGACTATATCCGATATTAATGATTCATAGATTCATTGCTAAAATGAGTATAACGTATTTTTATACACTTTAATTAATAATTAGGAGAAAAAAAATTTTAACATCGATTTTAACTACTGTTATTTTAATGTTTGTTTTACCGTGATATGTTTTAATATTCTACACAATAGTATGGTAGGTATAGGGTTATAATCATGCATTTAAATGTATTAAATATTTACTCTTGTACAAATGAAATAAAATATGAACATAAAATAAATTGTTAATTTTAATCAGTTTTTCTAAAATAACTAATTTTATCAACGACTATTTCTTTATTCATGATTTTAAGTCCATCTATTTAAAAAGGATATAAATTATAAAATATGTTGTAAAAATATTTTATCCCATTAAACCACGTGCCGCTTATTTAATCAATGAATAGCCTGCAGTTAAAGAGTTAAACTTTTTGTGCGTGTTGTTTATGAAATTGGCTTATTATTATTTACGATTAAAAACAATAGAACAAAAATCAAAGCACCTTAAAAAAGTTTAAATATATTTAAAACAGAAAAGTTATACAAAAATATATAATATAAAAGCGGTTTATAGAAGGGCTCTAATGTTAGGTTTAGTACAATTTGGAGACTTATTTAAAAATAAAATCCAATGTGGGTCATTTAAGTGTTAGTACAAAGCTTAAATTCAGTATCTTAAAAAAAAATTAAAGCCAACGACCCTTATCACCGCGAAAGCCATAAAAAATATTATTTAAATAATAAATTCAAACATAAAAATAAAAATATTTATTCTATTATTTTATTATGAGATCGATATAAATAAACCCATTTGAATGATGATTAAATGGATCAAAGGAAAATATTGTGCTGCAAACAACTATCATCGTACCCTACTGACGATATTAACACAAATTAATTTAAACAAGAAAAGAGTGATCAATGAATTTATTTGACTGGATTTGTTATGAATCCAAAACAATTCAAACATTTATTAGTAATAACTTTAACTTATTACACGTGTCACAACTTAATAGAATTTGTTTTTACTCGTTTTCGTTGTTCGCAGCAATAATAAATAGGATTATTTATCACATATTCAAGTCACTCATACACAAAAACATAGGCTATATTAATTATTTTAATTGAAACTGTTTAAACTTCAATCTATATTAAAATGTGTATCTAACAAACGCAAGCCGATGTACAGTTTTTGTTTTTTGGAAGATAAAAATTAATTTTTCTTTCAACGAATTTAGTTATGTAGCTATACTTGTTATCAGTTTGAAGTGAAATAGAAAATATATTATAATTCGTAAAAAACTTAACGAAAAATAAATAAAATCGAATACCTATTTATTCATTTTTTATTATCTTGTGATTTGTGATTTAATAATGTGGTATAGCTTTGATCTCATTTTTATGTTTTGAAATTAATTACAAATACAATATATAAATTGGTACTTACGGCCTTCTGACAACTTTTTATTAATGAATTTCAAACTTAAATTGTTTTTGTATTGTGGGCACACAAAACTAAGCTTCAAGTCTGTTTCGAAAAAGTAAATGTAATATTTGTAGCTATCTCCGTTACAGGTCGACTGGTGCTTCCCCACCCTATTTAAAACATTTGTTCCTGTGTAATGTGATTATTTCGTTAGCGAAGAATGAAGCCATTGTTTTAAGAAGAAACCTTAAACGATACCTTAAACTCGTGTCGACCTATTTTTGTGTATATTTACACTGTTAATACTAATATAAAAATAATGTAACCATGGCAAAAAAAAACCAAAACGTTTACGGCTTGCGTTTTTGTACACTTTCAATACAGTAAAACGGTCCAATACAAAACAATTTTCACTAACCTGTTTGCGGTTCTTTTTCTGCAGATATAGATTCTGTCTGGCGTTGTTTAGATTCATTTTGTTGCTCTATTTCTTTGAACTCTGCAGGACTAGGTGGAGGAGTTTTAGATGATTGAGGTGATAATAATTCAGCTGAAAAATAATTATTAATATTGGCTGTGTAATTATTGTTAAATATTATAATATTATTAATGATAGATACTAATAATTCATTTTACAACTTACATTTGTCTTCTACTTTTGATTCATTTGAATCTAGTTTAACCAAACCTTGGGAAACTTCTTCAAACAATATTGAATCGCGTCTTATTTGCTCATCTGTGTCTTTAGTCAATTCAATACTAGGTTTTGGTACTGCTTTTGTATCGGAAAGTTTTGCGTCTAAAAACATTATTATAGGGATTTATAGAAATATTATAGACAATTATAGTAATTAGCTTATAAAACATGTAATATGTTAGATTTTTTTTAAATTTATTATTACTATGACTTTTTTACATAAATTATAAATACATAATTTATTATTAAATTATTGTTAATAATTAAATTTAAAAAAATATGTACTATAAAAATTATAACAT
The DNA here is from genome assembly GCF_003676215.2 of Rhopalosiphum maidis. Taxonomy (NCBI): domain Eukaryota; kingdom Metazoa; phylum Arthropoda; class Insecta; order Hemiptera; family Aphididae; genus Rhopalosiphum; species Rhopalosiphum maidis. Next base: position 52,608,126 of record NC_040880.1, read on the forward strand.
TATATATTTATAAATATTTTTATTTTTCAGTACAAGTTTTATTATTTTATAAGCTGATTGGTGTATTAAATCAAAATCAAAAAATTTACAAAAAAATATGAAGGTACATTGAATATTTATTTTTTCTATATTTACTCAAAATTGTAATTTTTATATTTGCTATACATATATAATTAAAATTGACGAATAACTGTAAGAAAATACTACTTTCCCATGCATATGGGACCAATTTTGTCTAGTTGGCTTAGGATTTTTATTAATATCTCATAGATAGAAATGTCACGATTTTAAAATATTTTGGTTTTTTTTATATTATATTTATAGGTACTTGAAATTTTCGACTTTTTAATTTTTTTTCAATTAATATGTGTATCTATCATAAAATGTTTTTAGATTCTGAACGAAGTGATGAATGTATTGATTTTACAATAATGTTTTTTTTTTTTTTTAATTTCAAATTTTTTTTTCTGTCAACACGTTTTTGAGTAGAAATAATGCTTTGATTTTTGACTTTAGCCCCTCTTTAAAAAAGAAATTGAATCTAGTTGGTACTTAACTTAACCTTGGTCAAAACTAAAAAATGTCCAGTAGTTTTCAAAAGCGTCAGGAAACCCCCTGAAAACGTAACGGAAAAACGAGGATTTCTACACATAACCACTTTTCGACAAAATCGATTTTTTTGATTTTGCTGTAACTCAAAAACGAATTATTGTAAATACTTGAAATGTTCACAAAATGTTTATATTAGCATTATCTTTTTACGATTAAATTTTCTAAATTTTTTCTCTTGAAATGTTGATAAAAAAAAAATTTGGCTTTCCAAAACATCTTTAAAATTGAATTCAATGTTTATTATAAGTTGTTCTTATTTTAGTAAAAAAATAACAAAAATTGTAAGTCACAATTTTTGTTTATAAGCATTATAAAAGTTCAAATGTTTACAAAATATGTCAAAACTGCGAATATTTACAAGAAATTTTAAAGTTGTAAATTCATAAGATTTTTGTAATTTATATCTAAGGATAAAGAACCCAACACAAGGTTCTCCATAACTTTTTCTTCAAATTACCGTTATAAAAAACTCCAGCGTCAACATAGAAAAGTTAATGAGCGTATGAAATTTATTTTTTTAGGAAATCGAGTAAAATAACAATATATTACAATTTAAATATAAATAATAATAAAATGTATTCTACTAATTATTTTAGACTAAAAAATCATCTCCGTTCAGAATCGTTTTTCGTATACAATGATACCTATCATTGTATTCAAATTTAACACATCCATTATAGTGACCTACTCTCCATCTCTACTATACGCAGTGCGATATCCACTTGCCCACCCTTTAAAAAAAAATTTAATCACGATTATAAATATGTAATTATTACATTATATTTATATGTTTAATTTGTATTGTCAAATTTAGTATCGGTATTTTTTTTTTTGATAAAAAGCTTAAAAATCTTACATTAATTATTCTTATATTAGTTTAAAATTATTAAAAATAAATAGCACGATTATTTTTGGATCATCCTAGTTAAATTTGTTTTATTTTTAAATTTTCATAAAGCTCATTCAAAATTACGAAAATTGGAAAATTAAAAATGTATGAATTATTCAATTTTAATAATTGAGTATTAAAAATTAAAAAAGTATTTTATAAAAATTTCTTATAGAAACTTAAAATTTTCAAACGTAAATTAATATACATATTTTTTTTTATAATATTTATTATATTTCACTATACATAAAAATAAATATGACAGTGATATTAAAAAAATATTTAAAATTACTTTAAGTTATAGCCAACTTATACCACGAACCTATTTATATTATTCTATGGGGTAAGTCGATATTGACTTAAAGTTATTAATTATAACATGATATTGTATTAAAATAATTAATCATATAAGAAATGTAATAATGTGACGTTTTTATCAAAAATTAGTTAATTTACTGTATTATTATATTAAATAAATCACTAATAGCAATATAAATAGTATAATATAATAAAATATGCTAAATAATATTGACCGATAGACTGTTGATTTAAGGACGACGTCCACTCGACCCTACTATACAGCAAAGCGAATTCTTTGGTTTTTTTTTTAATTTGACAAATACGTTATTTTTAAACCATACGTGATAAGGAAAATTACAGCCATATCATAAAAATGATTTTATTATTATTATTCTAATTTATACGGTGAAATTATTTCTACTAAACTATTTCCTACACTATTTGGATTTAAAAACATGTTTAATGTTCGCCTTAATTATTTGCCATATTTACATATTTTTTCTCGCTTATTATTTTATATTAAAAATAAGCAACTAGATATCATATCTGTATATAATTTAACGGTTTACGTCTAAAATTATTAGCTTGTTCTGCAGCATGTAGTTTTTATCATATTACCTTCTGCCAACGTTGTATCGCTCTTTACGACTGACTTTTCGGTTTCAATTACCGTTGTCGATTCTTTTCCGTGTCCAGAAACAGTGGTGGTGTCCTCCACCTTTTTTTGAATGATTTCCTTGACAGGTATGCCTTGCTCGAACGACAATCGCTTTTCATGAAACGTCAAACTTGTTGCGTCTACATCCATGTCTACATCGATAGGTTTTTCATCGATCGACATCATCTTTTTCTCTTCCAACACGACTAATTTGTCTTTAACCGGGATGTCTTCTTGGAGTACCTGTTCGATCGACACGCCTCTCTCGAATGACATACGTTTGTGTTCGAATGACACCTCGGTGGGTTCGATTGGTTCAACAGCGGGCATCTCCGTGGGTTTGGATGTCATTTGGACCACGTCGTCTCCCCTGGTGTATGGTTCATATTTCTTCTCGATGGTCACTGGTTCACCGTTCAACCGTTGTTCGATTTCCATTCGTCTCTCAGTCACGGTTTTGACGATTTCATCTTCAATCACAGCCTTCTCTTCGGCAGCATATTTGTTGTTCGGAGATTGAGAGCCTAAGTAACACATTTATATACATGTAATTATATGGATGTATTTTACAATCGTTATATAATTATTAATACTTTGATGTTTCTCTGATTCTACGTAAACGCCATTTTGCGAAGGATAGTGCCCGATCTCCGCAAAATTACACTTTTCCACAACATCAACTCTACCTATATTGTTTAAAGCTCTTTCTAAAGCAATGACTGTTCAAATAAAAATAAATTATTTAATATTAATAGAAATAATAATATAATCAATAAAATATCAATCACATGTACCTATTGAACCTACTATAAATTTTAATTTATTATAAAAATAAGATATAATTGTAACTATCGATCAGGCTGAAGATTTTTTGATATCATAAAAATTTTCATTTACAGTATATTTTATATTATTAGGTGTAATCACTAAAAAGAACCAACAATATTTGTCTTATACTAAAATAGTATTTTTATTAGCAATAATATCACATTTTGCAATCAATAATCGTTTATAATATTATACATTCAACAATAATATAATTATATAAAATAAGAATGAGAGTAATTTTATTTGTAATTGTAGAAGATTATTATTATAATTATTTTGAAGTGAAATTAAGTTCATCTAGACATTTATGTTTATTAATAGGTTTATACTTAAGCACGTTAATTGTCCATAAGTTATTATAAATGGTATATTTAATATTTTAAAGGCAAAAAAAATTTCATAAATCTTCCTCGGACAGTTTAGTTAAAATTAAAACCTAAATATTTTATTTATTTGTATAATGCACAAATGTATAAAGATATTGAAAAATTACCGGAATCTTGGCCAGATATTTCGTTCATCCATAAGTTAAGCATACTCATACACTGTTGACCGCTACTATCTGGATATTCTCTTTGGATTTGAGCAATATCTGTCGATTGGAAACCCAATTCGTGTGCCAAATTAATCCAATCATCGGACACGAAATTACTAATATCGGTTATTCTCAGTTCAGCACGTTTGTGTGTCTCGGTGTCTAAAATACGCAGACAAAAAATATTAAAGCAATATTATTAATAACTATTTTAAAAATTATGTATTAATATTTACTTGAATCATGGGTGTATGTGTAATTGTAATGTTCATCAACATTGACATCTGTATCATGTACAATGTTTTCGGGCAATCCGAATTGTAAAACACAAACTGGCGTTTGAGCGGGTTCATTTTTAGAAACCTGTATAATATGAGTATAGTAATTTTATTATAAATAACGTTAATTTTATTTTCCGAAAAAAATTGTATACTTTTGGTTCTTTCATTATTATAGTCCACGAACGTGGTTCGGCACTGGGGTCTTTTACGCGCATAGTGAATGGTAATCTGTTTTCTTTGAACGCCCGTACCACTAATCTCAGCTGTTCGCCGGACTTAGTGACTGGCACGAGATTTCCTGCGAATTCCACGTATACGGGCTTGCCTTCCAGAACCTATATTAAAAAAATTTCACGTCAGTTGGATATCAAACATTATCCATGTATAATAAAAAAATATGAGATTCAAATGATTTTATATAATAATATATTATATTATTATTGTATGCTAAAATAATATATCTAAAAATAACAATTACATACGTGATACGTGCATATATTTTATCTTAAGCGCGTATGTATAATACATTTTATTTATTAACGTACCTCAACGTCTCTACTATTTGAGACCTCGGTAAAATGTTCTTTGTGTTCTAAGGTTTTGTCTTCCCTATCGTCCGTCATACAGAACAATCGTATTCTAGCTTCGTTCGTGTCTGTTCGTTTAGCAAACACCACAAATCTGAAATATAAAAAAACAGGGGGGGGGTCATTATAAACGAATTCATTACACTGTCCACCCCGAAAAAAGCGATTTTCGTTACTTGGCCATAAATGGTACGTGTATAGCTTCCCGGTATAGTTCGGTAGCCATTTTAGACGCGTCCGCCACGTTTCGACAATCCATCAGCCAAAATCGTGCCGAAACAGTTGTAGTGAACGATACGCAATCGTTGATAAATGTAAGAGGCGTCGAGCCCGTAACATCCTCCCATTGTGCTCTGGATGTTCCGCCTACAATAGCAACATGTACGCACGCGATAAGAAATATCCAACACTCGAATATTTGCATTGTGTATTGTGAAAAATAATTTTTGAAATTCAGTAAGAGAAGTTAGATGTCACAGAAATAATGAGATAATTTGGGTGAGGTCCACAAAAGCCAATATTTCTACCACACATAAATCTTCATTCCACATCATATACAAAGCGAACTTGAAACTACAAGTTTTTAAGCAAAGCAGAAACTAGTATTGTTTTATTTGTTTATTCGTTTAAGCTTAAATTATTAATAATTTGTTTCAGAAAAGATCACGTTTCTTAAATATTTAAACGGAAATTATTTTTATATTTTTTTTAAATATATATTTTCAAAAAGAATAGTTTTTTTTAAAAATATCACATCTAAAAATTGTTGTGTAGAATAAAAAGAAAAAAGAAAAAAAGATGTACAAAAAATACAAAACACGTGCCCACTACGGCTATCAAAATTAAAATAGGTGTGATTAAATATAAATTTAAATGTATATACTATGCCGATTAAGTGTATAATTTATAGGTATATATAGATAACCAAATGACATGAAAAATTACCGTGATCAAAAACACTCGAGTTTAATAAACTTTTTATATAATTAAAAATCTAAACCATAATAATAATAATAATAATAAAATAGCGTCAGCTTGAAGAAATAAACAAAATAAACGAGAGTGACATTAAGAAAAAAAGATCAAGTGAAATCATTTATTATTATTTATTTGATTTCTAATTCTTTACCTTTGCGAGATCTTTTCCGAAACAACCCTGTCAAAACAGTGCAGTATTGTGTTACGCAACAGTGAGAGCCAAAAAAAAAACGGTTTTAATCGAAAAAATTCAAATAAAGTTGATTTTATAAAAATAAAAAGTTATGTAAAAATAAAACAAGTCAATTTTTTTATTTTGCTAATTGATATAAAGTTATAAGTGTCGTACCACCACAATACAGATGGGTACACGACAGAAAGAATAATATACTTGACGACCAAAGAAATTTAGAGATGATATAGATCAACAGCGGAAAGTATAACGATAAATAAGAAAAATAAAATAATAAGAAATGTATATCGATTTAAAACTTGAAAAAATTGAAATTCCGTATATTATATAAATTAATAAGAAATAACTAAAATTATTTTTTGAAAGATTATTGCTGTATACTAATTGAGTCCCAATACCTGCACGAGAAGAAATAATATACTAATTGAGTCCAAGAATTATTTTGAGTAAAATATAAAACCAACCTTAGTATACATATATACAAAATACTAACAGTTGTGAATCCTTCCATTCAAAATTTAATGCTATGTCTTATTCAACCCATCCCAAAATTATCAAAATTAGAAATATTTGTTTTACTAATACAAGAAATGATATCAAAAACAAACAAAAATAAATCGAAGAAAAAATGCAGCTTTTGTGCAATCAAAGAAAATAACATGATTCGAATATATATATATATATATATATATATATATATATATATACATTATACAATATATATCACATACAGTTTTACCAATATAGAAAATGTAATTTTATCATCACTTAAATTAATTTAGTTAAACACGAGTAACATTTAAATTATTCATATTATATTATAACCATATAGGAGGTACATTATTAAATTATAAAAAAATATTTAAAAAAACATTTTTAACTAATTGTAGCATTTTTTGTTACAGACAATTTGTAAAAACTAAAAGGAAGATGTTTTTAAGTTTGATAAGACTTAGTATTAAAACATACACTCCATTAATATTATACTTAAAATTTCGCAAGACTCAATTAGTATGTATAACGTCTTACAACAACCTGGGACTCAATTCGTCTTAAAACGTTTTATTGGAACTCAATTCGTTTGCAGCCGATATAATAAAAGAGTGTAACATTGATATTAATTGATATAATAATATAATATTATTATTAAAAATATCATGTAATTAATCAGACTACTCAAATCATTAGACTTAGAATTTAAAAAGAAACCCAAACTTTTACTAAATGTAAAATTATAAATTGTAATGTTCAACCTAACATAAAAATTTTATGGTGCACAATTATGGTAAGTTTGGTCGTCGAAATACCATGTGTGTGTCTGAGAGAGAGAGAGAGAGAGAGAGAAATAAAGAGAGATATAGAGAGTAAACCGTGTTAGTTAGTCGCATTTTTAAAATTATTTTTGCTCACCTGTGATGCTGCATAAAAGCCTGAGGGTGGGCGCATCGCCCGTGTAGTGATTGATCATCCCCTTAGAAGAGGCCTGTGGTAAGGGCAACGTGAGCGTGATAGGCTTGTGAAACTTTCGCCTTCTAGGTTCGACGGTGACAATGGGTGATACGGCCACTCTATTACCCAGCAATTTGGCCGTCAGCTCAGATGGGATTGGTTGTGCCTGTAGTAAAAAAATGCCATTTCTTAAAGAAATTCAATCATATGACATTACTATCTGTACAGCAGAGGCACCAAAAATGGTAAAATTGTGTTTTACACAAAGAATAATTTTAGATCATTCAAAACCCTTTAATAAATTAAATTCTATTTTATCGTATGTGCGTTAAATTCAAAACCACTAAATAAGATTAAAAATTGACTAGTGGTACGTCATCATTAGTTAATATATTTGTAATACGTCATTATATTATCATTAAAATTTTTTTTTTAATTGCATGAATATATCTATGCGAAAACTTTACGTCTGTTAAATAAAAAATTATGACTAACTAAAAACTTAAGAAATGTACATTAATTTATTATTAAATGCAGAAATATTATCGTTTTTTACTGTTGTTGAATTGAACGCCATCAATTTGGTGATTAGGGGAGGGGGGGTGGTGAATGATAGGTATTTGTGTATGCTTCTGATAACTGGTGCCTCAGGTTGTGTATGTATAACTGAATACTTCCAGCGCGTACTTGTCTCATGCTACGTTTCGAAAACTCTCTCACGACTAATTAAATTGTTTTTCTCTATTGCAAATTAAGTGTTATTGTTGTTAAGTACGCGCAAAAAACGAATGTACTGGCTATTCACTCAGTGGAGAAGTTATACTAAACACCGTTTGATGAAAAAATAAAACGCATTTAAACTGAAAATATATGTTAACTCTTAAATGTTTTATCGAAACCTACCTTAAAACGTAGGTACCCAATAAAATATTTATAAAGGTTATAGGTATGTATTATATGATTTAAACTTTTAAGTAATAATTTTAAAGATATTCCATTTTATGACAATATTTTAGAACAACCCTTAATTCCTTCTTGAAGTTGATAAAAAATAATTTATATTTACATTTTTAGGATCGTTATTGTTTGTAAATTTAGAATGAATAATTATAATTTAAGCAAATTCTATACAAAAATTGTCTGAAAAATTTATATCATATATTTATAAAAATGTAGAATATATTCTAACGAGTATTTCAATTATAACAAACAATTGTGCACTTAGTGAAGAACAAACTAAAAATTATAATTATATTATTTATTTACCTATATATACGTATTATAGATTAAAATTAAAAAACGATAAAGAATAATAATAAGAAGAAATCGGTTACAATGGATCTCAAAGGGCTATACATATTTGTCCATTCCAATCGATAATTCATTATAACCAATCTCAATTAAAATATATGTAAAAATCAGCTAACTAAAATACCTTTAATTAGTTTTTTACTAAAAAATTATCATGCGTATAACACACTTGATTATTATTTTTTTTTAACTCCTGAAAACGTAACAGAAAAACGAGGATTTCTACGCATAACCACTTTTCGACGAAATCGATTTTTTGATTTTGCTGTAACTCAAAAACGAATTATTGTAAATACTTGAAATGTTCACAAAATGTTTATATTAGCATTATCTATTTACGATTAAATTTTCTAAATTTTTTCTCTTGAAATGTTGATAAAAAAAAAATTTGGCTTTCCAAAACATCTTTAAAATTGAATTCAATGTTTATTATAAGTTGTTCTTATTTTAGTAAAAAAAAAACAAAAATTGTAAGTCACAATTTTTGTTTATAAGCATTATAAAAGTTCAAATGTTTACAAAATATGTCAAAACTGCGAATATTTACAAGAAATTTTAAAGTTGTAAATTCATAAGATTTTTGTAATTTATATCTAAGGTTAAAGAACCCAACACAAGGTTCTCCATAACTTTTTCTTCAAATTACCGTTATAAAAAACTCCAGCGTCAACATAGAAAAAAATTAATGAGCGTATGAAATTTATTTTTTAGGAAATCGAGTAAAATAACAATATATTACAATTTAAATATAAATAACAATAAAATATATCCTACTAATTATCTTAGACTAAAAATCATCTCCGTTCAGAATCGTTTTTCGTATACAATGATACCTATCATTGCATTCAAATTTAACACATCCATTATAGTGACCTACTCTCCATTTCTACTATACGCAGTGCGATATCCACTTGCTCACCTTTTTTTAATTTTAGTGTTACATTTATAAGTTATCAAATAATCAAACATTTATTTTGTTAAATCAAAAAAAAATATATAGTGTTAATTTTGAATAACAGTTTAGTACAATTATGTTATAAATTTTAAATTTTTTTCACCAAGACACGAATTGAACGATTTATACTTTGTATCTCAAACACGCATTTTTCATCAAAAAATAATTTTAGCCATCCAATGACATTTTCAATGATTTAGTAGGTTACTGTAATGGATGAGTTAAATTTAAATGCAACGACAGGTTTCATTGTATACGAAACACGATTCAGAATGGAGATAATTTTGTCAGTCTAAGACTCTGGGATCCTAGGATATATTGTATTATTTCATATATTTAAATTGTAATATATTTTTTTTTTTACACTTCATTTATTTTTCTCAACACTGGTGAAAGTTTCAAGTTTTTACGACTTATACTTCTTAAATAACAACAAATATTTTAAATCGTTTTAGGATATATCGTTATTTTACGTGATTTCGTAAAAATTTAAATTTCATACTTTATAAAATGTTTTTTATATTGACACCTACACTATTTTTACAGGTTACTTGAAGGAAAACCTTGTATTGGGTTTTTAACTTAGATATAAATCACAAAAATGTTATGAATTTCAACTTAAAAATTCCTTGCAAATTTTCGTGATTTTGACATATATTCGTATACATTTGAACTTTAAATTCTTATAAACAAAAAATGTTGTCTGTCTTAAAGCCAATATTTTGGAATAGTATAACTATAATATACAACTATGTTGTCTATAAAAAAAAATCAAAGAAATCTTGAACTTAAGCTAGAAACGTAGAAAATATGTTTATGTTTTTATGCTTTGTGTTAAATTACACATCATTAAATTCGAATTAAATCGCTACGATTATTTATGAGTAAATCGTAAATTAATCATATTACATTATCATGGCAAAGATCGCTATACAATATACATATTAGCATAAAGCGTATGAGCGGAAAAAATGAAATAATGTGATCAAAAGCAAAAATTATAGTAAAAGAACTGAAATTGCTAAACTGTATCACGATAATGACGATATTGATTTATTTGTGGGTGGAAATTTGCTATTTTAATAATATTTTCAACGTTAAAAAATGACAAAGTTACTAATGAATAACAATTCATACAGTAGATAAGAAAAAAAACATATATGTTGATAATAGAATTTAAACTGACGCCATTACATAAAAAATGTCTTAAAATTTTCTGCGTAGATCCCCAGTCTAGAAACATAATTATGTCGAAAAAAAAACTTACAATCAAGCATAGGCACGATCGATATAGAATTGGTATAAAAAAATAAATTATGATTCATAATTTTGAAAAGTTTTAAATGTAGGATTAATTGGAATATTGTTAATAGTGGTAAATTTAATGGAATTGATTTACTATTTATGTGATTATAACATATTATTTGCTTTGTTCCATACGTTTACTGAAACATAAACAAACATTCAACAGGTATTAGGTATGGTGTAAATTATGATGGATAATAAGCAGAATAACTCCTTGTCCCTTTTTACATTGTCAATTAATTTTTAAAGGTTCCATTACATCTATTTGATTAATAACAAATTAGTATAAAACAATTTTGTCAAGGTGCACTTAGCAAGTAAATCGATACTGTAATACTTGACATTAATCATTAAAATTTTATTTTATTTTTGATATTTTGTAATGTATTATTATATTATATTATATATTTTTTTAGATAGTAGACACCTTTGTTTCTAGTATTAATACAAACATTATTTCGATAGTCTCATCTTGGGCAGATGATTTAAGGCATTTATACATTTTTTATTTGTCGATGAGAGAATTAATTATAGTGATCACCCAATTAGTCGATGTAGTTTTTAAACTTTAACATTTTATTTTATTTTTTTATTCAATTAACATTAAAGAATACAACATAAATAGCATTTAATAGTCGATTATCAGAGTCAAAATCCTTTGACCGTCCACTCAAAAAAACTTCTTTAAAACCAAAAGCTTTGCTTAATACAATATCGATTATAATTATCAATACTGAAGTAAGCGAGTTAAAAATAGATGTTAGAGTCATTTTTAAAGTTGTAGCCTATTTTATTAAAAACAACTTATATGTTTAATTCAAAATAACCTTAGTCAGTCGTGTCAAATAATTCGCACAAATCTTTAACATTTGAAGTATTAAAAATATTTTGTTTATTTCGCTCATGTACTATGCATTTCTTTCAAAGGTAACAATATATTTCTGTTCAGTGAATTGACACATTTTTTCACGACTTACACATTTTTAGCCCTTTCATTGTGCACATGTACAATACAGCAAGCATTTTTTTGAATAGCAACATGTATTTTCAACACCAGATTTGGATCAATTTTTTAAATTAGTCTAACCTTTTAACCATAGTTTTAAAACCAAAATTAAATAAATTATAAAGTAATAAGTTTCAATTTAAAAGATTAAATTATTGAATTATTATTCTATGATTTTGCCGAATTACCATGCTATTTTGCGTATTTTTAAACAAACTTTAGCTGGTCAATATTGTTCGATTTTAGTTTTCCAAGTCACAGTTAAAGTTTAAAGGTAACTTTAAAAATAACAGTCTACTCAAACTTGTTATTAAAAATACGTGTTCCCGTTAAAAAAAATGCAAGTTATATTGCCTATTCGTACGTGAAAAAAACTAAACACCTGAAAATCGTCAAAAAAAGTGTATTTTTGTATTTGTCAGAAAGGCCCACTTCAATTTCGATGTCACTGGATAGAAATATTTCGTGTTAAGTACCTTTAAAACGATTATTTTATTTTTTTTTAACGGCAAGTGCAGTACACCGCCAGTCACCACTAATCACATTCTTCTGATCAAATCCACACTTGAAACAATTACGTTCTTTAATAATATTCTCGCACCACGATCACCAGAGCGTGGAACACGCGAATTATTATATAGTTACGTCTTACGTGTGTAAATAATATGATATTACACTTACTCGGTATCGTATATAATATTATGTAACATAATAATATGTTGTATACCTACCGTTTTTCATAGGTACCGGCATAGTGTCTACGAATAAATCCTCTGTTGTAAAAACGCGTTATCAGCAACATAATTCTTATTAAAATTCATAAACATTTTGGATGTTGGTTTTTTATTCCGTTAATTTTGACGCGCGGGAAAATCGATTCGCATAGGCAATATATTATTAAAGTTTATAGCGGGTAGGAAAGAGCGACAGATATACATCTCCGCATGATATACAGTAGGTGTCAAGTGTACTTCATCATCATTGATTGCTGAGTCTCTGTTATGGATGTAATCAATTTTGAATTTAATGATATACACACATATCGTATATTGTCAATTATTTTAATAATATATTAAGATTTTAACAATAATTGTCGTACCTAAACTCTGAACTGAACGAAAATGTATTGATTTTTTACAGTGTTGTGTTTTAATTTTTCTTATAATTGTGTATAAAGATAATATTTTTTTAGTTAAAAAATTCTCTGATCCTCAACTTTTATAATATTTTTTGTAGAAAATTGAATAGAGTTAATACTTTAGGTAGGTCAAAATTGAAAATTCTAGTACTTTTAAAATAATTGAGTTAAAAATATTTTAAGATTTGTTAAAATTTAATATTATTTATTAAAATAATTGATTAGTAATCAAGGTAAAAGTTGGAGCTTCTTAGACCTTCGTTAGAAATCACATTTTTTCATCGTATACAACAATGTAATCAATGATTAAAATTTAACATACCATTATAGCCTATTCAATGACAAGG
>NC_040880.1:52621597-52677407 GCF_003676215.2 Rhopalosiphum maidis
AATTATTATAAACGGTATATACGCGGATACTATATTTTACTATACGCGTTATGCACAAAAACACTGTGGTCTGTGGTGGTGTATATTATATATATATTATATATACGTATACTATATATATACTTAATATGTACACTATAAATAGTTTTTATGTGGAGTGAAAGCACGCGACGGGAGGGATGGGATGGTAATAAGGAAAAAAATGATTAAAAAGTATATTTTTTATTACTTACGATCATTCATCGGTATGTGTTCCATAGCTGGTATACGAAATATATGTAAAGCGTGCGCGCTCGGTGGGCAACAACCTGTACCTATATCTCCTGGACTATAAAATTTAAAAAAATATACCGTCTGGGACCTGATTGCCCGACGCCTGCTTAAGTTTAATGTATAATATTATATTATATATATATATAGGTACTTATTCTTCGAGCCCACGTCCTCATTATTGTTATCCATAAATGATCTATTAATGTAATACGTATTATAGGTATTCCATTATGAGATGCAGACAACGATCACTGAATCCGTTAACACAGTTTTGTATCATTTTTAAAAATACGAATACGAAATACTTATAATAATATAGTCATAACTCATATATATAATAATATATTATGCAATTCGATAGAAAATATCGTAAAATAAATTATTTTATGACATTTTTTAGTCTCTGTAATATTTTATAATAGCTATGAGCACCTACCTATTATTAAACCTAGTTGAATGTTTCATATTTTTGAAATCGAAATCTACGGACTGATGAAATTCAAAATTGTATTCATATTTGAATAAACAATATTATTTGTTATATTAAATAGGTATTTATATAAATTCATTCGATGTAATGTTTAATAATAATTATCTATTGTTTTACACTGCTCGCAAAAGAACTCAAGCAACACAATAGTATTTACTATTTATATTATTTACAATTGTATAAAAGTGAAATTTCTTTCATTTATTTTTTAATAGATTTATTCTTCATCAAACAATTAATTTATTCACAAACAACTAATTCAAAGCATACCGATTTTATGTAGCTCTGAAGCGGTTAGGCTAGGTTTTTTAATGCTTCTGAGAATTGAGACGTGAAACATATATTTTATTGGAACTGGGGGACTATATAATATTATGTCAAGTTCTATATTTTACGTGTGGATACTCAATAAAAACCTCAAAATACATTAAGAAAAAAAAATATTATTTTTATAGGTCGTAAAAGAGGAAGAAGAAAAGTTTGCTGTTTAAATTTATAGAAATGTTATTTTTTCACTTATCAAACACGATCGTAAAAAATGGTGCTATTAATGTTTGTGGTTTTTCAAGACAAAAGTATTTTGTGTTTTGTTAACTAGTTCAGATGCTCATCGATTTAGTGAAAAATAATTTCTAATGGCCTAATTTGAATTCAAAAATTAAATAAATAATTCATAGAAATCGTGAAACAGATAGTCTTAGAACAAATAATAGTTCCCACTATAATCATTTATTATCAATGGACATAATATAATACAAATAAGAATCATTTACTTTCTCGGAAACGAAATGTTCAAGTATGAATTGTTGTTGTTACAAGTGTTTAATAAGATTTCATTATTAATGCTTATTCCATCTATATATTTTATAATAAAGACACGTCAACACTGCTGATTTGATTTTAATAGTTGTCCACGGATAGTTGGTTACTGTTGAGAGTTTCTAACGGTCGTATACTCGTGTTGTACTTACCTACCTATCTACTATCTAGTCTTAAACTATTGTGTATTACCTATAGTGTAAAAAACATCTTCATATTATAATTATTTTTTTAACGTCAAAACTTGTTTTAATTTATTTACCTGGTGTATATAATATTGTTTAAATTATCTCGGTGATGATGCAAATATTTTAATTTTATTTAAAATAATTCAAATGTACGTACAATCGTGTGTATACCTCTTTTTGTGACAAAAATTACCCATGCACCTACGTTGTATTATATTGGTATAGTTCCAGTTCCGTCGCCAGTTATATTGAGAATATATAAAACATTTATAAATTATAATATATTATATAACAATTTCTAAGAATGTGTGTACATTTTAAACTCGCTACTTTTCCCTTGCTGACCTATTCGATATAATTTATAACAAGACACGTATAACAGTAAATAATTATTAACCTTTCACCTATATTTTATTTTTTTTAACGCAAACCTTAGTAATAATTATTTTTTTATTTACACAAATATGGAATAACTCAACAAAGATATCAATGCTGATTGTGTTAGGTTAGTGCACATATGTGTTGTAATTATTATACGCATAAAGACTATATATATATATCATCTTCGCAATACTCATAACATATATTTAACATAATTCTTTATAGTAGTTTCTATCTGATATCATTTTTGAAGGACAACTATAAGTGAATCTTTATTTTTTTCGTTGGAATAAAGATAAACATATTTTATATAGACAGGTAGCTATATTATAGTAG
Source organism: Rhopalosiphum maidis (assembly GCF_003676215.2). Taxonomy (NCBI): domain Eukaryota; kingdom Metazoa; phylum Arthropoda; class Insecta; order Hemiptera; family Aphididae; genus Rhopalosiphum; species Rhopalosiphum maidis. The sequence continues at coordinate 52,624,085 of NC_040880.1, forward strand.
GTGGAATCTCTAAACATCACCGCAGAACTAATTCGTGTACGGTTGAATACGATTTGCTGATTATTTTTTTTTTTAAATACCTGAAAATACATGAAAACCAAATCATAAATATTGATTTAAATCGAGAAGAACTTTTTTTTTACATGTACAAATTCGAAATTAAATACATTTTGTCCTCGCGTGAAGCCTTGTAGAAAACTATATTATGTTAAGTTTGTAATTAGTACTGAAGATATTATATTTGTTTCTGGAATACATACCACAGTCCATAACCAGATATTTTTTGTCGAAGTTTTACACTTTGAACGTTAAGATTTGTATTTTATTCCAAGGTTTTCTTTTTATATTTTTAACGATTTATAAACTCTTTTATTGTATGATTCAAGGTTGTTTAAAATGAGGCCATAATGTTTTCATGCACTTTTTCTTAACAATATAGTTCAGACATCAAATTACTATCGGAGACCCACAAAATTAAAATAAAACTAAATAAATACTTAAAAGTCAAAATTAACTTAAACTTTTATACGCAAATACTTGGGTGGAGTCACTTTCAGATCAATTGCATAATATTATGTTTGCATGTGATATGTGCTTTTCTATTATCCAACAATAGTAACAATGGTTTCTTAATTGAATACATTAATTCAAATAATTAAATACCGCGTAAATAATACTATACATGTATATTATAGTGTACATCATAAATAATTACAGTATTTAGTAAAGGGTTGTACGTTTTTAGGTTCTTATGTCTGTATGATAATAATATAATAAAATGTTATTAATACAATAATATCATAAATATAATAACGTATATTTAATATTTTACCTTTCACCAGGCATACGTATTACAATATGTTGGATTTTAATCTATGTTGGTGGATAATGGAGGACGAGACATATTTTTAAAAATATCAAATAGACACCTAATAAGTGAGATCTAAGTGACATTAATAACTGTCCAAATGAATTATTATTGGTAGGTACTGCATTACACAAGAAATATACAACTGTTCCACATTGTGCTGTTTTTAAAATGTAATAACACGACAATATTTTAACAGCAAACATCACTGTCTATATTATTATCATAGATATTAATTATATAGTATTAAATATTAATATTAGTAAGTGTACTAAATTTAACGTTTTTCTTAAATTTATTACTAAGAAAAATACTAATATACATAAGCATTTTTACTATTTCATTTATATTTATATAAATATATCATCATGATTTATATATTATATTAATTATTTTTGTCTATATTTTAAATTACTATCATCGATATAATCTAATTTAAAAGTTGATATAAGTACTACATATACCATTAAAGATAAAATACTTACTATTTTTTTTAGTTGAAAATTAATAATACATATAATATATGGTATATTTTCACAATTTTTTTCCTAGTTTCTTTACATAACCAATGTGTTTTTAATATAAACTACCCACAGAATACCTACAGACCATAGTGAAGATCCCACCTGGCTTAACTTGTGAGCAATCCTAAGTAAAAATAAATATCATTATTTATGAGGTTCACAAGTAAATAATAAGTAAATACAATAATAAAAATGTTTACTCAACTATTTTATATTCTACATACAAACCAGATAGTACTACATTACATTATGTATATATATATTGATATAATTTGTAGACTGTAGTCAGTGCATAGTAAATTTATTTAGTAAGTACATTATATAATTTGAATAATATAATAACATGATTGAGGAAGTTACCCATTATATAGTAACACCTCCGTATTTTTAAACATTAAAGAAACAATATTTTTATTCAACGATTGATATACCTTATCGGACTCAATTAATTTAATGTGTCAATATTTTTGGTAAATGGTGATTTCCGCAAAATAAATTATGTGAATTATGAAAAACATACTCTTCGTGTATTAGATTTCCAAATTTTTTTCATGTTATAGAAAAATAATACCATACAACATAAGAACCTTAAAATGTATAACCCATAACTGTATAGTAAATACTGTAATCCCTTGATGATGGACACGTATGAATACACCTGTATAGTATAATTTATGCAGGATGTAATTATTTGAATTAATGTATTCAATTAAGAAACCATTGTAACTATTGTTAGATAATATAGAAAAGTATCCGGTAAATATATGTAGTAAACTATTAATCTAAATGAAGCATTGTAAAAAGTACTAAGAAATATGTAAGTACTTATATTATAGTAATAGCTGGTATATAAGTTTTAACTAATCGTTATTAATATATTGATAACCACTATATACTATAAGTTTATAAACCATAAGGTACTATAGTTTTACCAAATAGAAACTTTATGCTCAAACATTAACACTTTATCACGGGTTGAAAAATATTTTAAATGTATTCAGAAAATAAGAAATAATTCATCAGGGAGAGGTAAGGTATTATTTAAACGGGTGTATTACTCAATAAAATTGTATTAGTTAGTTCATTATAGTTTTATTGATTTCCCCATTTTATTTGTATTTTTTCATAGAGATTGTAGATACAATATATCTAAATATAGGTATTTATATATGACTTTAATTATGATATAGTAAAGCATAAGTAAATTAATTATAATGTGAGAATATGTTTTATATACATAAATAATGTAGTTCAAATTTATCGAATTTCACTCGACATTTTTGTGATTGATAACAATTAAAACTTTTCATACAAACTCAATTACTGCTTTGTACATTTGTTCACATTGTAAATTCAACTTAACGTTTATAATTGATAATTTGCATTGAAATTCATATTTTTTTCTTCCCACTGAACTGTATAGGTAGTAGTTATAAGACGCCTCTTCGTTTTTTTCGTTATTCACCGTATCAAAAACATAATACCCTGTGTGGGCAAACTCACAATTAACTAGATTGTAATGTACCTACACATTTGCAAATTTGCGCATTTGACGAATTTGAATACATTATTATGTTGTACAGCACTGCAGTCTATCGAGTAACATAACCTTTCCAATAACAGCTAAAGATGTGCTATATTATTTGTCAAACACTTTTTTTTTAATTTTTTAAATAGGTTAAATTACTCGGTTGACAAAAAAAATGTTATTGTATTATAATTACTATACGAGACGAGTAATCTATGGTTTATACTTTTTTTTTTTAATGTTCATACAAATTGTATACGTTTATTTTAGTAATAAGAAGTATTTCATCTATACATATTGTATCATGTGTAATAAGAATATTTTATCAATGAACGCACAGGCGTGAATGACTTGATTAAAGAACCCATCCATTGTTGGCATTTCGGTGATGTTTATTTTTAAATGAGAAATAATTTGATTATTCCGTGTCAAAATACAAAAATTGAGTTTAGCTAAAAAAAAAACTAACAAGAAATCAAAATAATAACAACAATGATTATATATAATAATATAATAGGAATGTTGGTTCCCCAATTTATTTTATAGGCAGGTACGCCCCTCAACTTCCGTGTGATCCGTCATGTAACTATTTCATTATGTACGCACACAGCACGCACATATTCTACATTATTATCAAAACAGCGTATTACGACATCGAGATTTTCCGCAACAGTCGTTCGTCCGACTTATAACTATACTTACATTATTATAATATATAATATGTACTATGTACAATGTTATATGTTATTTGTATATGGTTACAACCTATATACCTACCGAGTACCAGGCACCAGCTCTGTATAGTATGTGCTCACACCGGATGACGTGTAGCGCGGTTACAGAACTATATTATAATATTATTATATACAGATGAAGCCATTGTTTCATAATGTTTTCCTTCTGAAAATTTCTCACCCGCGAATTCCACTGCGATTCATTAACGAAATTATTATCTATTGAGCCCCGTGTAACACGGTATATTAAATTCTCGATATCCCCCACAGAGTTCTCATCTATGATATATTTTATGTGCGCCGAGAGGTTGTGGCTTCCTAAATTAAAAATTATCGATCGCGTATTTTTATTTTTTTCATCTGCAGTAGCTATTCTCTAACCGCGCGCGCGTACCAATATTTGTTGTGTAAAAATATTTTTTTCTTTTAAATTTCATATATCATATACATATTGAAAACAAAAATTAAAATCAACACGATATTACAAATTCGACTGTACGTCGATGAGTGCCGAGTCTTTAGATTCGTCCTCTATAGCTTACATCGCGGCATCGCTGTATTGTAATATTATTACCTACACTATATATATATTGTAATGACTTCGTTGTCTCTATCACAACTGCCGAGCTGCAGGCACCGAATGAAAAACATCAAGAATTTACGCACGCAACCGTATCGTATACTATACATAATATTATATATATATGTATATATATATTTACCATTGCGTATGCAACATTTATTATGGCGAATCGTTGTGCTTTGGTCCGTAAAAAAACGTATGACACTTTTTATGTTTCCGACCGTGATCATTACCGTTGTTTTATGTTTTTGTCTGTGTAACTCACGAAAAATCGACGCGCAATATATTCTTACGTTTTTTCATTCCTTTTTCATACCAATAACTATAACTGTACAATGTACATCCATGTAATCGATAGTCGATATATATTATGCGCTAAACGAATATTATGACGTTGTTCGATTTTATCGAATCAATGTCAACGTATACGTTTCCAACAACTGTTGACATCGTTTTTAATTTTTTTTTTTTTTTGGAACAATCATATTTTAAACAATAATGTATAAGTATTAACTATATTAAATGTATACAGATTATTTCATGGCAAAACAGTAGTTTTCTCAGTGAACGCGTGTTTTTTAATACATTTATTTTTTACATATTAGATATAGATACCTTGGTAATTGATTTTAATCACAATACTCATTAATATGATATCGTACTCCAATATTAAACCTAACAACATACAATTAGTTATGCTGAACGAAAAATATGTGCTACGCCATAGCTGTACGTTTGTAACCAATCCTAACCTAACACACGCGAGTGATATAAAATCACCTTTAAACAGTGGTGTATTGGAGAGTATACGCGGGTATACGTCGTATACCCGGATCCCTATTTTTGGATTTATGCGTATACCTTTAAAAAAATTTGTCTTTTATGGGTATACGCACACTTCCAATTTATCATCAGTCATATCACCACCAAACAAAAGTTGAAAATAATAATAATGTACAAATTAATACAATAATATTTGATTATGACATTATAAACTGTATATTATCTAAAGTTGTTTATTATTTTATTAATATAGTCCATTATTTTACTGTACAATTTTTTTTAAGTTAAATAATAAAAATTTGTATTCTTAATGATATTTATGAATTGAATTAATTAAAAAAATAAAAATATATTTGATACTGAAATACTTGGCACGTATAAACAGTGGCGTATATAGGAATTAATTTGGAGGTGGAGCCAAGGGGATGAACCCCCCCTATATACGCCACTGCATATACATATACACATAAAGGGTAAGTGTTTGTAATAAAGTAATAAAGTAATAAACATTATTACTAAGTAATACTAATATTAAGTGTAATGATTTTTCGAGCGAAGCGATACATTTTTTTAAGGTAGGTATAATTTGGTATATTCAACTACTTTTAGGTGCTTATACCCTTAAATTTATTTACCAATACACCACTGCCTTTAAAACACATTGTAAAGATAGATTTTTTTCAAAAACACATTTACCGAGAAAATTGATGTTTTGCAAAAAAAACTATACACACCTATACATAAAATAATATTTCCTATTGGTGGGAACCAATCGATTTATATTTAATACAGATATTCATTAGATGTAGTAGGTAGTTTTAAAGCTTAAAGTTGATAGTAAAAATTAACTATAACCTGTGTATTATATTATAATATTATCTAATGCAATAATTAAAATAATTAATAACAATGCCCTTTGTTTTCAAATAATTTGTGTTAACTATACATGTACACGTTATAGTAACGTTAAAGTACAGTGGTTAGTATTTAGTCAAATTTTTAATGTATTCAAAAAAAAGTTGTTGGCACGCATTGCTGCAGTCAATTCTTATAGTTATTATGTAATAGGGTCTTTATACGGTTCGCGTCATTTCAACGATCGAACTGGAAACGATGATTTACAGTTATCAAACTGTTGATTCTTCTCGATTACATAATACTTTTTTCAAAACACACGAGTATAATAGTTGTAGGTTTATATGTTGATAAAACAACACACATATACCGAATTAATCGGCTTTAAGGGATAACAAGTGTTTTTAAAAAAAAAACCATTTATTATCCAGACCTCCTTTCATAAAAGTAGACGTTTATTAAATTAAAAAATGTTGCCTGCAATTCAACAAGTCATTGAAATTATAAAAACGCCAATGTGTTCGTGTGCGCATCGAAAGACCAATAATGTACCTATACATTATCCGAATAATAATATGAACACTTTACCCATATACCTATTGGATAAAGTAAAAATATTATATTTTATAATACGTTTATTTCGTGAATTACATGGGTAATTTATACATTATTTACGGAAAAGTACACCATTCGATAAAATAACGGTTGTAGATAATTGTTTCTGATGAAACGAACCAATTATTTTATAAGTTTTAACCATACAAAATATCTCTGCGTAAAATGCACTATCTTCTTCCGATGGTCAAGGTTTTGAAAATTGTCTATATTATGTAAGAGTATAAATGCTTATCAAATAAATATAAAATCGGCAAATACTCTGAAATTGAATACATGACCCCAAAACCAAGTTTTTCTTATGAATAATGGTTGATAGTTGGTTGGTATTTCCGTTTTAATTAAAGTTTAGTAAAATTTTATAGAAATATAATTAGTAGTAATTCAATAAACAATTTTTATTTCGGATTAGTTTAATAATTTTGTTTTTACCATCACTAGAATAAATTATCCTCTGTATAATTTAAACGTTTAAAGTATATTTTTGCGTCATTATCAGTTTGCAATAAATTATAAAGTAATACGAATACTTACCTATTTTATCGTCAGCATACCAGCGAATCGGCGAATGTATACATTTTTTGATTTGGTCCTATATTATTCCTTCTTACTACCATATTACTATAGCTTTAGGGGTTTAAGGCGTTTAATTACATGTTTCCCTTATACATTTTTATCAACTAAAACTGTTTAAATAATAAGCAATTATTATTAAAAAGGAATATGTTTTTGTTTATTAGTATTTAAAACCATTATACACATACATTGGTGCCTGGAGGATGACAGGGAGGACAGGGAATTTCCTTCCTCCCTCCTAGATTTCAAGTATAATTTAGAAAAAATTTTAAAACCTTTTATTAAGGTTATAATTTTTATTATTGTTTAAATAAAATCATTTCATTGATAATTGGACTTAAGTATAATTTTTTTTGCCTAATGGGTTTTTTGCCTTTATTTTGTACTTAGTAAAAAATAAACTTTTTATAATGCACTTTTTGGTTTGATTTTATTATACCTATATATATATATATATATATATATATATTTGATTGATCAACTATTTATTGAAATATATTGTGTTGTATTTATATATAATATTGCACTATTTACCTCGAAAATTAAATCATCTATATTTTTATAACAATAATTTATTTCAATTTTTTAATTATGATTATGAAATAATGTTGGTCATAATAATAAAGCGAAAAATGTAACATATAATGTAACACGTAGCTTATATTCGGTACATGTTATTATTATAAATATGTATATAATTAAACATAATAGGTATCGTATTTAGCATTATGTTCAAAACTAGCATGTTATATCTATAATATCATATATTGTTAAGATTTCCTCGCCCATTTTATGGTCATATTAAGTACCGAATTTAAATGAAGTTAATATTAATCTTAAAATTCCCGTTACATATATAATTATACAGACGGTATCTAAATTAATTACTATTTTAAACCGTTGTAACAGATACCTATTGCAGTCGTCTATAGAATGGATTTAATAATTTAATATATTAATTTTTTTGATATTAAGTACTTATATAGTACAACTTTCTACAAAAACATAGATAGTAAAAACTACCTACAACAACTACTTATATAACATAAGAAAATTAATAAATTATGATAAAGTTATAAATTCGTTACTATTCTGGAGAAGGCGAGATTATAATAATAACTTTATTACAACAATAATAGATTGTACATTTTATTATAAATAATTCATTTAAATTTTAAATATTGTAGCGCCCCCAATCAGCTATACTTGTGTAGGAGGTGTGATACATATCAATTTATTTAATACTAAAATATTAGTGTACTAATTTAAAATAGATTTAAAAGATAATGGATTAGGTCAATAATTTGCACAATGTTACCTTATCACCTGCCTTAAAAATAATATAATTACAATACGTTTTTTTAGGCTGTTAAATCTTTGTCAACGATATTTCATATGATTTATAACACACATCATACCCATAAATATAATATATATATAAATTGATGTAGCCATGTAGGTACGAGTATACGTCATATAATGTTGTATTTGAAAATAATATTAAAATACGAAATACGGCAAATATACACCTAATTATTCATAGGTATTGGCTATATTGATGTGTGTGTTATATTATCTTTATCAATATTTATTTTGTTCGCAGTAAATGACTAGCGAGCGGAACATACCACACTTGAGGGACATATTCGGCGGCGTCGATGACACCGATGGTCTGCCGAACGAGTTGCGACGCTTGGACGTGAAGGGCGACGACCGAAACTCGTTGGGTGGCGTTAGCGCGGGTGGCACCGATAGCGCCATATCGGTAGGTTCGGCTAGCGAGGAGGACTTGTTGCCGGTCAAGGGGTCCAAGAAAAAACGGCACAAGGGCGGCGGCAGTCGACAGACCAAGTGCGCGGCTACGTTCGAGGACGACGTGAAGCACCTGGAACGGCACCTGTCGATGAAGAAAACCATTAGGAAGAAAATCATGCGAGACTTGCAACAGGCGTTTGTCGAGGACCCGGACGAGTTCAAGGTGGAAGACATACCGCCGGAGCAGCTGAAGGCAGAGCTGAACTCCAGAAGTCTAAGTTTCGGCATGCCCGGCAAGAAAAAAGGTACACATCGACATTCTACATACATAAATATATATAGGTATATCATCACGGGGATGTTTTTAATATGCAGTTATGACAGTGGTAGGAGTGACGACGATCACAGCCTCGGGATTTAAATCGACTCAAAACTAATTTTTAGGATTTGTTTGCACGATGTGGGGCGGCTGATGTCCTGCAGTGTATTATAATATATCATGAGGTAGTACTCTCCCAAAAAATACTGCTCTCGGCCAGATCTGCTAAATATTATTCTAAATACGTCTAATAACATACGGCATGCCTATATCTATGCAATAGCCCTCGAGCACCGGTTGAATTAGCTGCTGCTGCCTATTATAGACTATATAGTTTGTATGACGTTTTACCCGTGTCGGGGGATTAGTAGGTGTATAAATATACCCATCGAGTCAAAATCGCAGTATACTTGTATAATGCGCAAACGAATTTTGTTTTCTATATAATATTCTATTCTATATTTTTATGATGTTAGACACTAGGAACTCGCGAAAAATAATTAAAAATGTGTTCTCAATAATTATCAAATTTAAGTATCTATTTATTGCGTTTTTATATAATACTACATATATGCATGTAGGATACGCAATAACTATAATATGGACACATGGACATGGTATATAATTATGTTTTATATATTAATAAGTAAGTAAGCGATATGTAGCACTTAAAAGTTAAAAATCTAATAGGAAGTACCTAGTAAATTATATCTATCATCTATGTGACCAAGGGTGTTGCGAAGGGGCAGTACCTATATATCCCCATATGGTCCTATATATCGTAGCTTTTTAGTAAAGATCTTATTTTTTAATAGGTATAGCCGTATAGGTACCTAACCTAGTTAATTTTTTTGTTACTAAGGGCAAGGGCACCCGCAGCCGCAGGTAAAAATTCAGGGGGGCAGCCTTAATTTTTATTAATGTATAATGTATTATGTACATTTTTTAAATCATTTAGAGGTAATAAATAATATTATATTAAATTTTACACTCGAAGTAATTAATTGAACGAAATTTGCAATTTATTTTACTTATCCCAAATTCATCAACAATAAATATAATTATTTTAACTAGCAGGAATGTTTGTTCCCTTTCCTTTGTCTGTTACTGAACTGTTTCCGATTACGCATTAATATTGTTATAATTTGTATGTTAATTATCAATGTCTGCATTAATTAATTAAGTACGCAGGTACTCAAATGATTACGTTTTAATAAATGTATATTATAATATCTTGTTGGTATAGTTAAAATTCTCTATTACCCTGTTAAGGACGTCGCACCTACATGGGCCACATGTAATTATATAGATACCTACTAAATATATATTTGCAAAATTATTACAATTATTTACATGTTAGGTATTACCTGCTATATTTCAGAGCTTGCACTAAAAAAATATTAAAGCTGCACACCCTGTTTGCTTTTCAAAAGTGAAAAAAACAGTTAATATTAATCTTATTTTTAAATGTTTTTTATGATAACTGACAATATTTTCTAATTGGAAATAGTTATTAATTTGAGCACAATCACAATATTTGGTGGCATAACGCAATGGTCGTGACCACGGTTTATCTTAAAGACCGTAGTAGGTTTAATCTCTTGATATTCATGGATAAATTATCAATGTTTCAATCATAATTTCTAATTAATTTGAAAAACAAAATAATGTCCAATGATATCTATGTTATAAGCTCATATACATATAGAACTAATTATTAAAAATTCAAAACATATTATTTTTTATGAACTGCACAACATTTAAATAAGAACTGCACATTTTATACACAACTGCACATTAGCGCAAGTCTGCTTTATTTTTTTTTAAATCAATAATTTATAATTTATACGTTCAGGTAAAATGAAATCTGAATCGAATTTCCTGGACTTTTTACGTGGCGGCAACGACTCGACGATGACTGGCCGTCGTTACAATGCGGACGAAAGCGATTCTGGACACGGGTCACCGACCAGAGAATTGGACGATGACGAACCGTCGATACGGAAGCCAAGCTTTTGGAGACGTTTTACCACGAAGGGCGCGAGGAACAAGCGGTAGGCGCGAATACCGTTCGAGCGCATAAGTAACACTGTGATCCTTAAAAGTTAAAACCTATTATTATTAATATTATTATTTTATAATTTTATCACGTAAAATTTATTGTATGTGCGTATGCGGCCTATTTTCGTCTTGTCATCCTGACTCTATTATCTTCAATAATCCGATGTACAGTCGCTGATGTGACTTATCCTGAATCCAAAACAAGCGTCTATTACACTAATGATAACGAACCCTCTATGATTTTTCTTTTGATTATTACAAGTACAGATTTACCATTTGAATTTTTTATTATAATGATATCCTATGTGATGTATTTTGATATAAAATATTTTATGCAATGTGCAATGTATGTGTGTATCATACTATCGTGTATTTATGTATCTTTCATTATAGGTACTAAATAAAAATGTCATATTTAATAAAAAAATTGTACATTTTTTTTTATACATACATATTAAGTAACTACTAATTAGTGTATCACCATTCTAGCCCATCGCTAATATTATATTTAAGAAGATATATTTATTAGTTCTTGGTGAAATATTGTCGAAAATATTAGGTCAGTTAGTGTAAAATATTCAATTATTTGATATACTTAAGCAATGAAGAAACTTTCAAAAAGACATTTAATACATACAAGCTTATAAATAATTTAGTTTACCATTTATATTAGTAGAATAACGAAATATTGTGCAATTTTTTGTAAAGCTAAGACAAGCACTGTGGTCAAAGATCACTCACGTTGTAGATTTAGTTATAACTATTTTTTTCTTCTAAAACTTATGGAAAAATATTTGTCAGTTATAAACTGAAGAATATGAATAGTATATAATAAAATAAAATATTTAGTTATAACATAAATACAAAAATCATATATTTTGTACAATAATACAATAAATAAATCTAAAACCAATCTACTGGTAAAAAAAAATCAGCATTACAAAAACTTTAGAGATTACCTTGACAATAATATTTTAATTATTAAACATATAAATAAAAATTTGATCTATTAACACCATAAACAAATAGGCACAAGTTTAAAAATTAGGCAAGATTGAATCATATTATTACATATATGAATGTACATTGTACATAATTATTTTTAAAACTAAAATTATCACCCACAAATTCATGAACCAAATTCCTCTGTGTCTGAATCAATCTTGTTGAATTGGAATAATCCTCTTCCATCCATTTGTAAATAATACTGAAACACAATAACAATGATTTAAATATGCTATATAGATTAAAAAAAGATATCATTGGATTTCTCAGTTTCATGGTATTAAGTACATAAATAATATATGTTATACAATACATAGTATTATATTACATGGAACAGAGATATAAATAGTTGAATACATTAATACATATTGAGTTTATTATTTAAATTGTAATGTACATTTTATTATTAAATCTAGCAAATAGCAATGTACTAAATAAATTGGTGGCATATTTTATAAACCTAGAAAACAGTATCATTTATATTATTGTCTGGATATTATGAACTTCAGTAAATAATTAATTTTATTAAATACACAGTACACACCCATGAAAAGTGCAGAAGAAAAAACACCCAAAAAGCAAATTATATAATAAGTTAATTATATAAGCTAATTATATATGTAAGTTATTATAATAACTCACAATAGTGAGTTTTTTGAAAGAAAATTAGTTATTATAGTTAAGTCTCAATAACTTAATGTTTTGTCCCAGACAATTTACATAATATATACACTCAACACAATATATGTCATAATATATAACTCAAAAATTAAATCTATTTTTATTCCCAATACAATTTGGGCTATCGAGACTACTGTAATTTATTATCATAGCGCATGTCAACAATTATCAATAGGTAGAAAGTACAATTTATTCAGATGAATTATTATTATTTACTATCATGCAAGTATTAAAATTAATAAACAAAAGTGAAAAATCATACAAGATATATTTAAACAGTAATACACATTAGTAAAGCCAAAATAACATGAATGTATTTTTTTTATTATATGAGCTCTGTGTTACTGATTAATTTACACCACTATTTTTACTACTCAAATATCTGTTGTATTAAGTATTTTTTAGTTGTGCTTATCACTATAGTACCAATACAGTTTGGGTGATGCCGATTGGTGCACAAATTAATACTAAATCAACTGAATAATCTAAAGTATGTAATACACGGTATTACAAAAATGTTAATATTAATACTTACATCGTGATGTTTCCACAAAGATTTCCGATGGCTGACTGTGAAAAGTGAAATACCAACATCACGACAATATTGATACATGGAACCTTCAACATCAACACTAACTGCACTTGTACATTCATCTAATATTGCAAATTGCGGTTGATGATAGAACAATCTAGCCATAGCAATACGTTGTTTTTCTCCGCCAGACAATACATCCATCCAATCAGCAACAGTATCCCAACCTTGATCTCTTTGCAATAAATATGATAATTGTACACGTTCTAAATGATTAGCAATGTCTGCATCAGTTTTTCTACGACGTTGCATTTCCTCCCTAAATGAACATAATATAAGATTTGTTATTAAAATTACAAATTAAAAATTATGATTGATGCTGACCTATCTATAACAATATAATGATTCTAAAGTATCATACAAGAGCATTTAATTAACACGTACTTTGTATGAGGATAGGTAACTTGATCCCTTAATGTACCTAATGTCATATATGGTTTTTGTGGAATATAAAAAAGTTTGCCCTTTGGAGGTTTTGTTAAGGTGCCACCGAAAAGAGGCCATAATTCACCAAGTATTCTGAATAAAGATGATTTTCCACAACCATTTGGTCCACATACTAGCACATTCATGCCTGATGTAACTTCAAATGATAACTCCTCAACTAGTATATCACCATTGGGTGTTACAAGAGGCACCTTATCAAACTTAATGACATTATCTTTAGTTATAATACGACCAGAGTTTGGCACAAGTTTCTTTTCTTTCAATAAATTATTATCAGTCAGCATAGTCCGAACATAATGTCCTTTATTAAGATCACTTAAAACAGTCATGATCTCAGTAACTCTAGCAGTAAATCCAGCTAAACGTGTCATATCACGGCCAGCCAACACTAAGCGACCAATAGCTTCAGCTAATTTTACCAACATACGACCCATTGTATAATAATTCTGTAATTCAAATATTGGATATTAATATAAAATAGAGATTAGACTTCCTACTTCTTAGTCAAAAATAATTTTTAAATAATATATATGATTATTAACCTTTAGAAAATATAAAATGTAATTTTTTAGAATAGCATACTCAATGCTTAAATTAGTTAATCATTTTTTTTAATAAATTTAACTGTTTTAAAAATTAATTGTACTTTTTAATTGTCATGTATCAATTTTCTATTTAAAAATGTTGATGTTGTACTTACACGAAAACGTTCATTTTGTGAAAGGTTGGCTAAAGATGAATTACGATTCATAAAAGGTATACTAACAGCATAAAATCCTACAACCGTAGCAATATCTAAAAAATATAAAATATTTTGAAATGTAATTTTCATTTTGTAATTATTATATCATAAATAACTTGCACTTACATTTTGCGATAATATTATCTACGAAACCCATGTACACTCTGAATTCAAGGAATTTTCTTAAGTGATTTGTCTAAAAATGTTATTAAAAAATTAATTAAAATTTTTTTACATTTAAATGGTTAAAAAATACAGGTATTTTTTTATTCTTAAGACTTCTTAATTCACAACTATACATTTATTTGATAATAATATTGAAAATTATGTTTAGCCATTATAGGATTTCATTTTAGTAAATAATAGGTACAATCAAAATCAAATATTTAATACAATATTCACTTAGGATTTAATCTTGTAATAGTAGTATGAACAGTGGATACATTAAAATGTATAAGCCCAACACTCTTACACATTAGGAAATGTGAGAATTTCTTAACAAAAATTATTTTAAAAACAACTAATATTACAACAGTTTCGAATACTAAGAGAACACTATATCTGCTTGTGTTGTCCTGATTTTACAAATTTTAAGCATAGCAACAACTGTTTTGTGCAAGATAGAACCACTCAGACTGTAGTGATAGTTGACTCTAAATTTATACGCAATATAGTTGAGAACATTATCTATGAAATATTTTTTTAATTTGTTGATACCACTTGTATGAAAAAAGTTCTTATGGTTTCAAAATCCATTATTTTTGACCTTGAATAACTTTATTTGTAGTTTCGATATCGAAAAAATAAATTTTGAAATTTCACTGCCAAAGTTCTCCATTTAGTGAAATTTAAAAATTTTAAATTTAGTTTCTTAGTTATGACTGAAGTCTTCTCAATTTGTTCCTGTGCAAAACAGTTTTTGCTATCTTACATTTGTAAAATGGAGACAACACGTACGGGTATAGCATCCTTTTAAATAATATATATTTAAATAGGAATTATGTTAAAAGTATGCAATTATAATGATTACAAGAATTAAATACATAAAAAGTAAACAGTTGGGATAAAAAAATAGTATAACTAGTTTATAAATTTAATCAATTACAAACCAAGCCTAGTACTTACTAATTTATTAAACGAAGCTAACATAGTAAGCTTTTCCCTGTTGTTACCATTGTAAAAGGCTATTTCTTCAGAATTAGTGATTAATCTGGAGTTAATATATCGGTATTCACCTTCTAATTTTTGTTCTATTACAGTCATTTTACCAGTTGGTCTACGGAGATAAGTTAGAATAAATCCAGATACCATCAAATAACCCAGCATTACAGAAGGAGTCTGAAAAAAATTTTTATTCCATACATTTTCAAATTAAACTTGGGACATATTTCTAGCATTTACTTGAAATCCTAATGTAGATGTTAATTTGTACACATATATTATAATATCTAAAAATGGTTTACAGATATTGGAATATAAATCAGTGAACATATCACAGAACTTATCGACGTCAGCTGTTAATAATTGATCAGGATTTGATATACGGTTGTCCAAATTATTTATCTTGTAGTAAGTATATCCTCTAAAAATGATAATCATAACTTTTTGCCTGTTTATACAATGTTCTAAAAAAACTACCTTAAATAGTCATCATATAAGTGACGTGACAACCTAGTTCTAAGTCTAAGCTTCAATTCTCCAATACTCCACTGTAAATTATAAAATTATGAATTAATACAATATTAGACCACCTCAGTCGGTTAATGTATGCTCACCTTTAACACATTATTGACCAAAGAAATCTGAAAAATGATTAATATTCATTAATACCTAATTACTTTTAAATAAATTTACTATAAAAATTTTAGAAAAATAAGTCTACTTACAATAGGCATTCCAGCAAAAAAGTATAATAGTTGAGTTTTAAACAATGTTGTATTCATACTTATAATTGCTGTTTCAACAACCGTTCCAGTTTGTATCATCCATATGTCACTATAAGATCTGGCTACTAGTGATGCAGCTACAAGTAAGAGAAACCCAAACTCTGGAGATGTAAAGCCAGGAATAATGATTTTTAAAATATGAAAGAGTTGTTTAATAAAGCGGGCATTGACATGTGCTCGATTTGTGTTCTTTGTTTCTGCCGATTTCTGTACAAATAATAATAATCAGATTAGTCTGTGCAGGGAAAAATAATTTCCTGTTCAGCTCAGTATTATTTTATACAGTTGTAAACATTATAATACATATTTTGCAAAGTATTACATGTCAATTTTCATTTAAATTCTCTAATCATTTTAAATACTTGTTTCAAATATTCTGCTTAAGATAATCAAATAATTATTAAAATTAATGTTGGTAGGTAGTGCATTTCACTAAATAACAAGGGGGCGACGAGCGAGACTGGAGAGGATTAAACTTTAAAGGTATGATAAACTATTAGAATTGCAACTGTTCACTATTATAAGAATTATACTTACTATTCATAATAGTATGATTCATGACAAATTTAAATCCAGGACTTTTCAAAATTTCATAAAACTTTAATAGAAATTATCTTTATACTTTAAAGTATATATATATACAAACATACATACATAGTACATACATACATTATAAGGATAATGCATTATGTAAGTTTAGTGCAACAACATTATTTACAAACATTCTTTTTATTTGTTGCAATAATGTAACATATCATATAAATTTTGTGAATTAATATTTATTTTTATTTTTATTTTCAAACAAGATTTTTGTAGGATAGAACCATTTTACTTCATGTTTAAAAAAAATTAAATATCTACCTGATTAGGTAATGAATTAGATTGTACTATATAAAATTATACATTATAACACAGATATCTATGTTTAGTGTCAAACAAATAAACAATTAAAGCAAATTTTAATTATTTATTCTATACACTTAGTTCACTAGTTCAAATACAAATTAAAAATGTGTTTTTTTTATGAATACCTAAAATGATCCAAGGTTAGTGGTTACAAATTTCAGCATAATAATATTATTGTTATATAATATTCTTATATTATGATAATATAGGTAAGATAAAAAAGTATAAAATGTATATCAGTACATTTTATGATATTTTGGATATTATTAAATCCATTTAAGAACAGGTTAAGCCTGTTACAGAATTATTAAAACACATTTATTTAACAGATATAATTATATCAAAATATAAGGTATATTCTTTATGATTTATGATTGTAATTAATAAATATTATATTTATATACAAAAACAGAATTTCAAAAGTATAAAGTAAAATAGCCAAGTAAACATTGATAAAGTAAATGTTTTTACTAAACTTAGTTTGTTTACTACAAACTATTTAAAATTCTTTAATTTTTATTGGGAATCAGAATACTCAAAAATAATTCAATTAGATGAAAGGATAAGCATTATATTTATGAAAAAATAAGTTAATATTGTAAAAATATTAGTTCAGTCTGTCTAACATCCTACACTCATGAAAACTGTGATAAACAGCAAGAACACATTTAATGAAGCTAGGTATTCATTGAGAAAGAGCAATTTAATAATAATTTAACAAATTGACTAAATGTTAATTGTATCCTTAATTTTAATTTAACGATGTGTGAATGTTATATAATTAGTTTATGTACATATTGTTTATGAGTATATTATATCTTTTTATTGAATATTAACTACCAATAAAATTGATACTTTAACTGCATTAAGTTTTTGATTTTTTAAAAGCAAATCATTTTTTAATTAGTTTAATATTATCCAAAGCAGAATGGCTTTTTTACAAAAGATGTATGAATATTAAATTTGAATAAATAATTCCTTGTTAATAATTGTAATTTTAAATGTATAATAAGAGGAACATAGTGACAAGGGTTATCAATGTGAAACACTGCTCCATCTAAGCCTCTATCTAAACTTAAAATGTTATACAATGACCTCAATGTTTTCTTTCTAATGAATTCAATATATTAGTCAATTCGATGAAACGTGAATAAATTAACATTTGAAACACTACTTTAACAAATATTTTAAACTTGTTATTACTACTGTTATATTTCTAGGATAGGTTATGTTAATTACATAAAATTTATATGTATGAGTTAAAAAACGTATAGGAAAATAATTTAGTTATTTTACTTATTTATTTAGTTAGGTATTTTAAAAATTAAAAATTTTATCATTTTATAAATTACACATAATATTATAAATGTATGTAAGAACTAATATAGTTTGTAGACAAATAAAAAATTGTTATTAAAATTAAACTGTTTAATGAAGTTTAAGAATAATCTAAATAGCCCTAGCCATAAACAGTGGCATCGGAGAAGGGGGCAATTGACCCCTCAGATATAATCCAAAGGGGTAAAAGTATACTATTACCCCCCATACTACATTAAAATTAAAGGGTAAACAATCGTAAAACGTTTAATTTATACGTTTACTTATTCAAAATTAGTCTCATTTTCCTGAATGTGCGTTATAATATTATTATTTCTTTTATATTTATTTATATATTTATATTTATATTATACTATAATTATATTAATACATTCATATAATTGAATAATTTTTATATTATTATATACTACCTATATCAACATTAAAAGAATAAAATATCAAGAAAGGGATTTCTATTATTAATAACAAATATATATATATATGTATTATAATTGTTATTAGGTTTTTATGTTTTGCCCCCCCTCATGAAAAGTAATTCCTGCGCCACTGGCCGTAAATAACTTTGATCTTCAAACTATTGAAATTTATACTATACCTAATTATTATAATAAATAATATTCGAACTTACATCAACTATGAGGTATTTTATGTCATTCTCTGGAGCTCTCCTATTAAAAAATAGGTATATCAAAAAATATATAAAACACATTTAGGTATATTGATGTTACACAAATTATTATACTAATTAATATAATTACCTTTTAACCGTTTTCTTGTTTTGGAAAGCATATTTCTTTAACACATAAAGTAACAAAGGCACTCCAGCAACGGCACTTCCGATGATTGCATTTTTTTGAGTCACGTATTTACTTAAAACAGGAGCCATGTTTCATACAAAAAGAGAAATCAGGATATTCTTGAATACAACGCCATGAAAAAAAATAATTAAAAACTAATGATATTTGGTAACCAAATATGACTAATAAGTTTTGAAAAATGTCAACTAAAATTTAAACTATGAATCTATGACTAGTCTATGAGAAAACCACCAGCGGTTGGTACTCACTGTACTGAACAGACATAAAGACGTACGTAATTCGTATAACGATAATTACAGACGAGGGAGATTGGAGATGGTTGTGTGGCTGGCTAATACATTAGACTACAGTGGTGGTGGTGGTGGTGGTGACCCATAACTCCAACAGACTAACGAGTAACGAGTCAAGAGACTAGTGGTCTACATTATTTCAGCTGTTGCGTTTTGTCCAATCGTGAAAACTGAAAACTGATTAACTGAATGCATACGAGTTTGTCAGGTTCCACCACCACTACCAAAAATGTTATAACGCGAAAAAACAACTAACCTTCAGAGGAAACTATACATTGATAAAAACTCGTACTGTGGCACCACTCTATTATGGGCAGATACTCGGAACAGTTGGAACGGCAAAACTGCAGACAACAAAGCAGAGAGAATTAAAAATAATTGACCGTTCAAATGCTGCTTATCTCCTCCACTCGACATGATAAAAAATCTGTAAAATACCAAGCCGTTGAGTATGTTATAATAATATTATTACAACAAATATGGATATGATTTCATTTGACTGACTGATAACGTACGACCGGCGTCCGGCATGGAATAGAAAGGGGCATACTTGGCATAGCAATCCAACTTTCGGTCGTCCACAGGTGGCCTTACCGCTTTTTTGGTGACTAAAATGCAACAAAAATCTATATTACTTTCTATAAAACATCAGAATATTATATTTTATTGACCCTCCTCGAAATATTTTCATCAAACGACCTTGACCTTAATCATAAACATAACGTAAATACTTCAGACTTGATATTTAGTATATACTCCATCAAAAGTTACACATTTTTAACCCTCTCTATAATCACTATTCTAAACATTTTTAATCTTGTATTGTTAATGCCCTTTATACGTAAAAAAAGGTGATTCACCTAACATACTCGCCTCGATTTTTTCGTTGAATGCATTTGTTAAAATTCTGATTTTTGGGATTTTTATGTAGGTACACTCGTACACTTACAAGCAAGACTGTATTTTCAACTACCTACTTATATTTTTTACCCCATTTAAGGGGAATGGCCTAAAGAGATACAAATTTTTTTTTCAAACGAGAAGCAACATTTACTATGAAATATTAAGTAGATTTTTGTTGAAATCGAAAATGTTAACGAGTAATTGTCACGGACTCGATGTTCGTCGTAATAGTTTGTCGGGTGGACTGGTGTAGAGGATGGAATAAGACGACACGCGTTTTTCCCTTTGAATGATTAATGGTTACTGACTTACTGTATACAATTCGCGGTGGCCTTCAATCGTGGCACAAGCTTAAAATAAAAATAACGGGAAGAAAAGGTCGATGACGTTCGTAATACGGTGGAACAAACGAGAGAAAGTGGCCTTTGCGTTTGCATCCCTCGTCCCGCCTTTAGTCATTTACGGACACTGCAGGAGAGTATTCGAATCATTCGTTACTCGTTTTGTTGTGTCCCGTAGTGGTGATTGGAGGTCGGTAGATGGATTGCTATAGCGCTTGTACAGTGTACATATTACTTGCAATTGCAAAGTTTCAACTATTGTGGATGGCGTTATGGTTACTGAGTTAATGTATATAATATATATGTATTAAAGATAATAGACTAAAAATGAGTTTGCAAAAATATAAAATAGATCTTGTATTGAATCCAGTATTTATTTATACTCGTACATTTTTACAAAATATAAAATGTTTCATTTTTAAATAATCATTGACCTCAAGCCAATTATCCTAAGTAGATACCTACTAACATAACGTTAAAAACTCAAAAACTAATTGTTCAAATTTCGATTTGGATACATCAATAAGGAAAATATTCTCATTTGAAAAAATTAATATTTGGTATCACCATAGAAAATTCCTAATATTGGTATAAATCATATGAAATTTTTTAAATCAGAGTTTATTATTACTATAACCTTCAAGGGTGTTGTTGTCTTAAATAAATAAAGAAAGAAAAAAAATGGGGGTGAACATGTTTGGTGAATCAAAAAAGAGTACTTGTAGTAGTGTAGTATATAGCTTATATAATATAGGTTTAGTTTTATGTATTTTAGTATAAAAATCCATATTTATAACTTGATAAAAATACGATTTAATAATATTTATTAATAAAACAATAATAATAACAACAACAATATACAAATTAATATATATATATAAATCTTATAACCTAAAATCTAAATTCACTTCATGGATGAACATTTTATTTTTTTATCTAATACTGTAAAAAATAGTATAGAAAATTAGTCCAAAGAATTAATCAAAGATTGATCAATGAGTAGGTACTTAAAAAAACTGCGCCTGCTTATACTATGCTAGGTGACCTAATGTTCCTATGATGGGGACTGCGAGTAGGCAATCTAATTTGCAACATAAGGACAAGGAATGAATAAGATTCGTAGCGAGTTATGAGTCTTAAATCTACACAGTTTGTTGTATTATATTGTTTATAATGTGTTTTTATACTTAAGTCAAATTGAGTAGTATGATTTTGTATCTCTTTAAAATTTAATGATGTATAGACTGTTTATAGGTATTTATTTTGATAAAAGGTTTAGTTGTAGTGCTTCGATTTACTAATCTAACTGATGTCGTCAGTGGTGTAGACAGGAATTTTCATTGAAGGGAGGAATATATATATACCCTCAAAAATTAGTTAATTTTCGTAAAAAAAAAAATGTCATTTTTGTCAATGAATTAATTGTATGTTGTGAGTGTGTGACTTGTTCGATTATTCCAAGATGATTTATACTATAGTTTTGTCTTTAATTTCTATACCTGAGTTTTATTAATGTTTAATAATTTATGATATATATGTATTATAGATGCAATGAAAATAATAGTCAATAATTTATTAAATTCTATTTAATTAATATAAAGATATATTATGTAAATATTATATATACACAAGGTGTCCTGTGAAGATTTACCCATTACGATATCTCCTGAAATAATGAAAATATCATAATTCTGGTTTTTAATAAAATTCACAGAAAGATTTCACATTAATAATATTTTTTCTAGCCTCAATAAAAACTGCGAATTATTTAATATGATATTGGTATTGTATCAAATACGTGGCCCGTGTGTTCGTACGGCTGGCGAATGCTTTCATTGTGAAACTAGAAAAATATTAAAAATCAGGAGATTAATGAAATTAAAATGTTGAAACATCAATATTTTTAGAAAAATTATTTCTACAAAATGGTTAGGCAAGTTTTTTGAAAATAATTAAATAAAATATATATTTTATCAAAACATTAAAATAAATTAAAATATGATATATTTTTTGTTCTTGTCCCTGTGAGTCTTATTAAAAAAATAGAATTATGATATATCATATATCCATTATTTCAGGAGATATCCAATGGATAAATCCTCAAGAGACACCCTTTCTAATCTAAAATCTATATGTTAAAGCTAACGAAATGTACGAATTGGGTGTATAAAATATTTATGGCCAGGTACGAACTGTACGGGTGTTTGAGGGACAAATTTTGAAGAAAAAAAAAATAAGCGTAATAAGGGATAGTTGTCAGCTTCGCTGACATACCTGCTGGTATTAGTAACCGCTGGAAAGGAATAAGCAGAGATAAGATAAAATGGATGGAAATGTAACATAGTAGGTATATTACTATGTTACAGTACTATAGTTGATATATAGTACCTATAAATATAGTACCTAAATTACCATTCGTTCGGAAAAACGATCGTTTCGGTGTTTTATCGGTATTTCAGCGTAAACCCATTTCGACGTAAATTCCATTTTCATTTATTTTGCATATAGATATAATGACTTTAAAAGCATTATATATTGTAATTTAATTTAAAACGCATTTAGATGCCATAATATTTACTATCTGATTTAAAATGGACAATTTTCATAAAATACAAAATGTCATAATCGGTTAGGTAGATTTATTTTTTTTTTTAAATAAACTTAACACGTTTAAAGAGTACTATATAATATAATATTATATTTTTACTGTTTAAATTAGTTTTATCAATCTATCTATATATCTCCCAAATATTTTAGGTGGTTTAAATGCACACCGTCTTAAGTGCGTTGCCTTGTTTAAATAATTCCAAAATAAAAATATTATTATAATAATAAAAGTTGTTAAATAACAACACGAAACGTTGTCGATACCTATTTAAATTTCATTGTGTTTACGATGAATGTTTTTTTATTGTATTTTAAAATTAAAAAATAGTTATATAATACATGATGGCAAGTATCTATATTAGTATACCCACTTAATAATGTCAACAAAAACTTAAACATAATATCATACTATTATTATTGTAATTTGTATTAGATTGCGACGTGACATATAAGCATGAAAAATATATAATATAAGCAAATTACATATAGGTGCATTTGACCGATAAATTTGTATAGTCAGACCGTGGAACCCCCTCCCCCTATTTAGGCATTAATAAAAAAAAATGTTTGTGGTTCTCGGTAAAAGTTGTGATTGAAACGTTTTGACGGTTAAATCGTTCGGTATATACGTGACGTACTAGCGGTTCTCAAACTCTTTTGGTTCAACTATCCCTAAAAATAAAAATAATTAATCGCTCTTCCTTTGGATAAATTAAATAATATTTTAGTTATAGTATTATATTAGTACCAATAGTGTATGGGTACAAATATAAATTGTACATCAAGCCTCCTCTGAGTATTTGAGCGTTGAGCCTCATAGTTTAGGAATCGTTGCTGATAACTATCCATCTGCCATTATATATACAAAAGGTTATTTTCGTATAATAATTTGGCTTTAGTAAGTACACATTTAAATTCAAATTTTAGTTCTGTTCATTAAATGAGAAAATACATTAATACATTTTTTTCGTGTTTGATTTTATGAGA
Organism: Rhopalosiphum maidis; assembly: GCF_003676215.2. Taxonomy (NCBI): domain Eukaryota; kingdom Metazoa; phylum Arthropoda; class Insecta; order Hemiptera; family Aphididae; genus Rhopalosiphum; species Rhopalosiphum maidis. The sequence goes on from NC_040880.1 coordinate 52,648,889, forward strand.
ATGTTTGTTAATAATATATTATCTTAACTAGACTACCTATGTGATGTATAATACCATCGACGTTGTTGGATTTTAAAGTCCTTAAATACTTTTACTATTACTATAATATGTTTAATGACTTTACGTAATAGAAGTAATTGATTTTTATTTTAAACTGATGTTAGAATTAATTATTTTTCATATTTTAAAACAGTTGAAACATATTTGAAAATTTCTGTATATTGCTTAGCTTATATATCCAGCAAAATATATAATGAGACAATTTTATAATGATCTTTTAAATTGAATAAATAAACTGGACTGTGTTCTATTATAAGGAGATAATTTAATTCAGATACAGTATATTAATATTGATATTTTTATCATTTATTTTAATCGTATCATCTTCGTTTAAAGTCGTTTCTATTTGAATATCTTTCGAAAAATGCTCACTCAAAAATTTATTATAATCATACACTATATTATGTATAATCAATGACACGTTATTTATGGCCATTAGTTCTTGAAGTGGATGCACTAGGCGTCACCCAGTGGCGTTTTGTAACCGCCACTGCCGGACAAAAAGTCTTGCGAAATATTTTTATTGCTGATTGTATATTTTCAAAATATTATATTTTAAATCATAATATTTTCAAATATTATATCACATTAATATATTATAATATAATATAGATCTATTATACCTACATATACTCGTAATTATGCGTATCCGATATTCACGTTTCGCATACTTTACACTGGGTAAAAAAAAAAATAAATTATTATTAATTCCACGAAATGTATTATAATTTTGCATAATATGTATTGTTATATTATATAATTTATAAAGTAGTTATACTATTATTTAGTATACAAATCGTTCACATTGTTTACAATATTTTGGTAACAATAATATTATTTTATGTTGGTAAACTAAAACTAATTTTTATTTAAGTTTAAGTATAATATACTAGATATAGGTTGGTTATAGATGGTAAATTAATATCAAATTAAAAAATCATAGTTTTTTAAAAAAATTTTGAAAACAAAATATTTTATCGTAACAAAAATTAGTATTTAACATCGTAGATTTATAAAATATCATCAATTTACAAGACATTATAATTAAATATAATAATAATATAATAATATTATATAGACATAATTTTGTTAGTTCCTAATACTATATAATATGATAATTTTGTTAGTAAAAACTAAAAAGCAAAAGGGAAAATTTTACTATTTTTTAAATTTTATGGTATAAATTTTAAAACTTTCATCAGTAACTAAAATATATCGCTATAGTCTTGAAAATGAAAATATTTCATTATAAAATGGTCAGAAGAACGCTAATATTGTAGTTTCAAAAGCTTAACCAGTTAATATGTTGGTCATTTTGGTCAAGTTAGTCAACCCATACACCATGTCAAAACCCTTTTTCCTTTTACCAGTAAAATTTTCCCTATATAACATTTTTAATTATAACAAAATTTATGATTATGAATTACGATTAATATAATATTTGTTATTATTGATTTGTAAAATGGTTTTTGTATTTATTAGTTTAAATAACATGTAAAAAGTTTGCATGACTACTGATTATAGTCATTGTAACTATTCGGAGTTCATATTATTTTCTTTAACATAAAATAAAATATTTTATTTTAAATTTAGTCTTAATTCAATCGTAAAAAAATTAATTAAATCGCAATAATACATCGTGCGACGCAATTGTTGTAGTCAACATTTAAAAGTTCAAACAATTTACGCATGATATCAAAATATTCTTATTTCTTAATATATCTATATTTTCTTAAAATATAATAATATTACTCTTATCTCAAATAGTATAATATATAGGTAACTATTTAACAATTTATATAATATGGTCATATAGGAATGTATATAAAACTTATGGGGATTTTATCAGTTAGAACAAATGTTCCAAATTATTCGTATAAAATATTGTCTGGCGGAGACACATAAAAGTTAAATTGGAAAATGTATAAATATATTTAAAAAATGTTACTCTAAAAGGAATACATTTTATTAATATAAATTGAATAATAATTATAACAGGTATCAAACAAATTAATATATTATTATAATGAGACTTACACGTATTATACTTAATTTTTGTACCTAAAATATCATTATTACTTATTATTTTTCATACTTAAAATTTTTAATCTACACTCATTGCCCTTTGTTATGTATATAATATAAATATATATTTATGTATATACAAATATTCAATCTATTTAATCTAAAAAGTATATACATTTATAAACTTATTATATATTAAATAAAAAAATGTATTTCGGATTTTCAATAGAGCTTTAAAATAATAATTTTGGTCGAATGTGTATTTAAATATTAGTTTAGAATGTTTAACTAATTTAACCGTATAATAGTGTCAACATCAAACAAAGAGTATGTAAAATGGTTATTATTGATAGATGGTACATAGGGCGATGACCTAAATAAAAAATTAAGTAATTGAGTATTTAAGTACTAATAGTAACTACTCAATTTTATTAAAATGTGCTAAAATAAGCAAGACAAATATGTAACAAAGTTACATTTATTACCAATTATATCCAAAATAGCATTAATTAATGCTTATATCACTTAAGTGATAGTAAATCATCTTTTAATTTTGTACTACCTAGATGAATTTTTTTAACTTTTTATACTTTTTATCGAAACTAAATAGTTTTGTTTGACAATCACATATAAACCTGCAGAATTTTAATAGATTTTAAATTTTTTTGTCAAAGACTGAATCACTGATATTATAGCTTTGAAATTACTAGCGTACCTAATATTACAAGGCATCTAGCTACTGCTTTACTTTTTGTTTAAGTATACTCGTACATTTTTTTTTCATTATACTTATAGCTTGCTATGTGATAATAACATGCATTTAGATATTTAGCATCATACTAAGAAAATAATATGAAAAATAAAAATATAACATTTATATTAAAATAAGGATGATTCGAGATCATTACTAATGGTGGAGAATGAATATTTTTCAAAACTTGTCTAGATGAAAAGTCATAGAATAATATACATACATAAATATGTATCGTAACTCCAAAAAGCTATAGTTAAAATTGAATTTCATATATTTTTGCATATTTTGTCATTATTTCATATGAAAGCATACCTGAGTAAGTTGTTTATTAAAACAATTAAAATAATATTTTTCAATTTCGAAATAGTTAGGAGTGTTTGGACAAATAAAAACACATACAGAAAATCTTCAGTATAAAGATTAAAGATAATTATTGTACAATAATTATATTGTATAATAATTATTGTACTATTGCGTGTCGTATCCGATTCGAAATGATAAAACTACTGTTAACACCATGTCTGTGCTACATAGGTATATTATACGCGACGTATGTAGGAAATAAACTTTAATTACTTGTCATATTTAATCAGGACTAAGGAGATTACACATCGAGTAAAATACCCGCAAAGTATGTTTTTCAAGTGTGTATATTATGACGTATATGACTAAGGAATAAATAAATTAAGTCCTTTTTTATAAACTTTATTAAAAAATAATTTTTTTCTTTTATTGTTTCTTTCACTTAAATAATATAAATTATCAATTGTTTTGATTATTTTATTTCAAATGATTGTGTTAAATATATATTTTTTTGTAGCTTGAAAACGCATAAGAACATATTATATTGAGTTTTTTAATTACCATAAGTTATCGGGTCTAGTCATTTCTGACCAAATGTATTAATATATTTAAAAAAAAATTACCAATGCACATAAACTCCTAGTCCTACTGATAAATAAAAATGGTTGACAATCGACTAGGAGTCTGGTTATATATAGGTAACTAAGTAAGTTTAAAAATGTTATCATTAATAACAATATAAACTAATGTAACATCGAAATTAAATAAAATCTATTTTATAACCATTTAATTTATTTTGTTATAATATTATGTAAATATTTATTAGGTCTTTGTTTCAATATGAAAATTAATATCAAATTATTTACACAATATAGCTATCATAGTCAGATTAAAAAATAAATAGGATTTAGTGAAAAACTGAACATAAAATAAATCCATAAGATACGATTAAAAACTAAACAAAAAAATGAATTTTTAAGTAGGTACTCATATTACAATTGGTTAAACATTGCAAATATATAGCGATATTTGATAGTAATAAATAATAATAATAATCCACGAATAATCGTCCGACAACACGGATTTTAAATATTAAAATAATTAGATCCATTATTTAGTTTTTGAATATTTATACATAGTACTATGTCTTACGATATTATTAGTGTTAATATTATGTGTAGTATATTGGTTAATACTTAATACAGTTTCCTTTATACTATATAATTGTTCATTCCGTTTTACGTTATTTATTTGAGATTGTGTATACATGTATTGTAAAAACTTTCAGGATTTAAACACGGTCTCATACGGATATATAATTTCCAAATTTTTCCTCAATGAAATGCATTGTTTTTATGCGTTTAATAATACTGTTTCTTGGAATAGACTAGCATTGTACTGACTTGTTTCATAATATTATAAACTTCGTTTTATTTCAATAGTTATATTAATATTATTTTAATAATAAATCTTATAAATTGTTAACGGTTAGTATTGTTCATTTTAAGCAAAAATAAAAATAAAATATTATTTTTAAGTTGTTTGAATATAACAAATCGCAATTTATTATAATGTTGTTTTTTAAAATAGCATTAAACTATTATAACCAATCATATAACCATTATATGAAAATCATTTATATTGTAAAGCTAGAATTTCTTAAAGCTGATTCTACGCAACATTATATCACGCCTCAAAACATTTTTGGACCTTGAGTGTTCATTTGATATCATGCAAATCGTTTATAAGAACAAAATAAATTATTTTACTTATGTCTTGTTCACACCAGCGCTTAAATAATCAAAATAAGATTATTATTATTATTTTTATTTGTATATTATCTAGGTCTTCTGCATTAGGCCACTGTACAGGAATTTCTTTTGAGCATGTAACGTCCTTTGGTCGATCCTGAACGGTTGTCCACGTAATTTGGAAGGGACATACGTCTGCGTCTTACAGCCGGACTCAAATTATATTGAACCTAAAAACATCAAAGGTTTAATTTTGATTAACTACAACGTGAAAAATTTATCCAATTTTACCATATGTGTGTTATTTTGTTCTAATTTGTGTTTTTTATTATTTGGTTCTATGACTACACGAATAAAGTTTAATAAATATTTTTCTTAAGTTGTTGATTATTATTATAGTGTTAAAAAAATAGAGATTAAAATATTTAATTTTCTTATTTTAAATAATAGTATGGTGTTTATTGATCAAATGATTTGTAACTAGCCTAACCTAACCTAACCTTATGAAAGTAAAAAAATATACATAATTATAATTGAACGATGTTAACAAACAGTATATCGCACTAAAACGCAACATTTATATGAGACTTTTAGCTTATGTAGTTACATAATATGAGGTTTTCATGTTATTATAAAACAGATGGTTATATACTCGTAAAATATGGAAATTATTCAGCTTAAAATAATTATTTAATTTGGTGTATGTTATCAGTAATATGAACAGTCCAGACATTGTTATGTAATCTAAATGAATAATATGTTAATGTTATGTGATTTTAGGATATGCCAGGATATATTTTAAGGTATTCATAACTGCATAAGTAATTAAAATTAATTATGAAAAAGTATTTTATAGATAGTTACACAATACTAGGTATAGTATACAAAATACATAAATTTAATCAAAATTTAATTTATGACCATCTATTATTTACTAATATAATTCCTATACAATGAAGAGTATAATGAACATTTTAATTACATTTTCATATTACCCTATTTTCTGATAGATGTATTTTAAAAATTTTACTCTATACCTTTTTATTGTTGATTTTATTTTAAAATTGAAAAAAAAATTAAATTTTTCAAAATGTTCACTGTTTAAGTGTATTGTGTAGTATTTTATTATTATAGTAATCTTAATTAGGTAGGTACTCAATTTCGACGAGCATGAGAAATACTATAATTTGTTTTGATTGTCCGAATTTTTTTTTTATTTAAATCTGTTATTTGAATTGCTGTCCTAACTTTTAACGCGCGAAAGACATAAAGGAGATAAGGGTGTAATTAAAATGATGAATTTTCTTTTTCAAATACTATTATGTGACATGAATAATATAAGTTTTATCATACTACTATAGAACTTTTAAAGTCAACCGTTTATAATCATTAGGTCTACATTTAAATGATACCAACTTCTAAACTGTCAAGTACATACCGTAAAAGTGATGAAGGGTCATAAAGCATCCTAACTTAAAATAATAAAAAGGGCAATTAAAATTTGTATTCAAAACGAAATTAGTTTTCAACATTTACAATGAAATCGTAAATCTTAACTTATCTTTTTATTTACCTTTGCCTGAGCTAGGAGCTCCTTAAACACCTGTACTATGTTTCTATTTTCTTTGGCTGAGCATTCCATATAGCCACATTCCCAATCGTATTTAGATATTGCTTCGGTAATTTCCATTGGTAAAAACCGTTCAGACAATTCACACTTATTGCCTACAATGACTATTGGAATTTTTGGTCCTCTTCTTTCAATTATCTAATGAAAACAATTTATAAAATTGATTAAATCCTACCAAATTATAGTATGATTTAAAATATCTGTTTTCAAATTTACTTGTTCTTTAAAGTGTTTAATTTGATCCCAGGTGTCTTCTCTGTCCACACAGAAGACTAAAAGAAATGCATCAGCAGTTGATATAGATAACTCTCGCATAGCTGGAAACTGATAAGCTCCCGATGTGTCCAAAATATCTAATGTCAATCGTGCTCCATCGGGTAATTCATAGTCTCCTAATAAAGATTTTAATAACATTTATAATTATCATGCAAAGTACTGAGCATAAAAAGAAAGTCAACAATAATTATAATTCGTATTATTATTTACACTTTCCGAGTTCCTAAGGTTGGTCATATTAAACTGAAATCCAGAATAATCGATGACTTTATAGTACCACCCAAACTACGTTTTTAATTATCTTATACGACAAAGCTCGCATGTCACTGATAAATAACATAATTTATACTACGGCTATTTCGTAGGATTACAATCAAAAGGGATTATCTCAAAATATCAAATACTTCTAGAGATCAAATTTAAATTTCAAACTGCAATATATTCTTGCACGATGAATGATATTTAATAAATAATGATTGTTAAATATAAAAATTGTCAAAGTTATTCTCCATTAAGTCTTTAAATTAATTTAATTTTAAGCAAACTATATCAAATTTAACGTAACAAAATGTAAGTACAAAAAAATTAAAAAGTTATACAGTAAGAACGTTATGTGGTGTTATATAGTATAATTTTTTCATACTGAATTGTTCTAAAATGTATGTTTTTCTGGAAATAAATTTAACCTAGCTAAACAAAAGAAAACGTGTCGTAATGTTAAAATCAAAATAGTATAATGCTGCTATTGCTTATAGAATCATTAATTTTGCTGAATATTTTGTAATTAGGTAAAATAATAATTGATAATATTGTATACTATCTTTTGATTAGTGTATGGTTAAATGTTAATACAATAAATATGAAAAAGGTGGTACTAGTTTTTCACCAATTAATTTTAAAATCTTTATAAAATCTTTCTATTTTAACACAATATAGTTTAAAATGAAAAATGTGATATTTACATTGTCAAAATATAAATTTGGTAAATTGAGTCAATTTGGTTTAAAATCTTTTAATTATTTATAGCTTTTTAAATACTACATTTAAATGGTTGTTTTAGAGCTTAAATTATAGAGACAACAGAAAAAAAATATATTTAGACATTTTTAGTTTTAAGACATGATTTGACTATTAACTATACCAATGACTAAAATTACAATCGGGTATAATTTAATATTTATTTAAAAAACAGGGACAGACGAACAATTTAAATGGTGTTGGGATGAAAAGTAATAAGTACGGATAAAGCGAACGTGATTTATATTTGTATCAGTACTAATCTGAAATTTATAATTTTCAACCATTATATGGTTTTAAACTTTTAGAAGAATTATTGAGTTATGACCTATTAATTATTATACAACATAGATAGTATAATCCACCAGCTACACAATGCTATACACATGTTATACTATACTGTAGTATACTATGTATAGTGTAGCACCAGTTTTCTTAAGTATAAGAATGTAATACATGAGTTTCATTAATCATTTTAAATTATTAAAATGTACATTATTAATTAATAATTATTAAAGACTAAGTCAGTTTGGCATGGCTTGAATCCATAGCTTTAATATATGCAAGTTTAGTAAATTGAGCCATGTGCCCCAATATACTTACATAATTGTCGGTAAACCGACTCGCAGCACAAAATTAAGTGTTACTAAGAAGATAATGTCATACACTTATACGTAGAAAATGTTAAGTCGGATGGTTATCAAAAGTTAAATTATAGTACTCAGGTAATATAGTCACATAATTAGAGCTTTGTATTTAGATTAGGTATAACCTATATTAGACGTTAGTTTTATAATATTCTATATGTATTACTATAATAATAAACCAGAGTTACCATGAGTTGATATGAATTGAAATTACAAAGTAAAGCATTTTAAAATAGGTAAGTATTGATAGTTTTAAAAACGTAGAGACTTAAAATTATGATGACTAAAACTATGACTTAGTTTTTCACAATTTGAACACACCATTATTTTTTTTTGACGAAGAATAGATTAATTATAGGAATAATATTGTTAAACATAATATTAGAAACATTAATGAATATTCAACTTTGGAAAAATAGGTAAAAACTCATAATAAATAAATTAGGTGAATAAAATAAGCTCACTAAACAGTTTCGAATGTTTCATATGTATCAATCTTTGTGAAAATGAAATCTATAAATGATATTTAAACAAAAATGGATTTTTTATTTAATTGTTTTATAAAGACATTGATAATCAAGTTAATAGTTTACCAAAATATTTATGTTACACCTCAGTTGTAAATTTGTTCAATACATGAGGCAATTTTTGCTTAATTCGTAAAATGGACTGTTAATACGATCATTTCGTAAGCTGGACATATTTTTATTTGAACAATTCATAAAATGGACATACTGAAAACTTACCCAGTTCATAAATTGGACAACAAATATGTATAATAAACTGTTAATATGCTGATGATAATCGTATAGATAGGCTTATCGCATTTATTATGATAAATTATTACAATTAATTTTATTTGTAAAAATAGTATTTACCTATTGATAATTTATCAAATAAGCTTTATTATAATATTATACTGTAATCAGAAAAGAACATCAGTTACTTTTTAATAGTTGTTCGATATTGTATATTTTTAGTTTCAGGTTGTGTATAAACTTTTCCTTCTCGTTTAAAGTTATTTGATCAAGAGTTTTGATGAAAAAATTGAACTTTGTACAACATTATAGACTAAGGATTACGAAACATAAGTTATTGAAGCTTTAAAATATGACCGGAAAGGTGTAAAAAGACCAAGAAGTTATTACAATATACAAGAAAAATACCAGATTACTGGTATTGCTGGAGTTACTAAGGTTAGTAATAACTAATAAGCAAAATAAAATATTTGCAACTGACGATAATAAAAAAAAAATATTATTTACGATATTCATGCTGGAACTGACCACAAAGGAGAAAAAAAGATGTAAATAAATAAACATTTCATAATTATTTCAAAATGGCTGCGATTTATAAAAAAAAATTGTATAAACGCTGCACTGAACAATTAAAAAAGACAAAGGAATTGGCCCTTGTGTTATCATAAAATTTACTTCAGTCAAAAATGAAACGATAGAAGTCAAATAGATTTGATAGAGTTTCAAAGATGATTATTACAAATATATTTTACACTATAAGGAACACTTTACAACATTTAGTATATTTAGGCCATTGTTGGGGAAAACTATCATAAATATTATTAGATATAGTTCTTAGCTTTGGCACACCACATGTTTTACAATCGGATAACGGTAGAGAATCTACTTTAGGCATTATAAAAGTTCATTGTGGCTAAATCTTATATTGGTAAATGATCGGCCACGCAAATCACAAAGTCAAGGTTCAGTGGATAGAACGATAGAAGTAATGCTACCCTTAAAGATTCATTGATTATGTGAATACAAGGAAATATTACAACAAACTGGAGTAATGGATTAGGTTTTATACAATGATAAAAAATATATCTTTTCGTATGGCAATAAAAACGGAACCGTATAACACTCTATTTAGAACACAACCAAGAATAGAATTAGGAACATATCTTCCATCAGAATTTCTTACTAAAATAAAAAATGGAATTAAAAAACAATTTGATGGCTGTTGGTAATTTAGACAATAATAGAGGTGGCATAAATCTTATAAAGATATTAAAAAAAAATTGTACTCAAATTTATGTTTGAAAAGTACATACATATTCTACTCGTAGTTTTGTAAGACGTCGTATTTTTTTTTTTTCAAAGTACTTAAACATTATTACATTAGAATTTATAATCATGTTTGGTTTATGAATTGTGCAAAAAAGAATAGAAAATGTCCAGTTAACAAAATGACCACATTGATAGTACACTTCACGAACTGAACAAAAAATAGCCTATTTTATGTTTTGAAAAATTTTATAAATAAGGTGGAATATAACTATATAAATTAACACCATAATATCTACAATCGACACAGTTTCCTATTTAAAAACTTATATTTAAATGTACAATGTAATTTTTCTGGTATAGGTATACAATTTTAACTAAAGTTCCAAGAAACATTCTGTTGATATTTATTTTAATTTTCTAGAAAAATAGTATTTGACTGCATTCGCTTAAATTATCTTAGCAATCCAGGGATATAGATAGTATTACACGGTAAATGGATCATTTTGTATGTGTGACTAATGTATATATAATTTGTTCTTAGAATTAATAAAAAACCATACATTTAATGAGATAGTTTATGAAATAGAGTTTAAAATATGGATAGAATATAGTGAACGGATATTATGGCTTATTATTCTCATATCTCATTAAGCTAAGAGTATGACGCAATACACTATTATAGTATTATGTAGTATTTTTTTTTATAACTATAAATTTAAAAACGTGACATTAATATAAAAAACTATTTCAAGGTGGTGCCTTTACAGCAGTTTACCAGCATTTTCACGTTTTACGTAATTAAAATGATTTATAGTTTTCACGGAAAAAATAAAAATTAATAATTATGTTATTTGATATAATTATCAACAGTCAACACAATTAAAATGTATCACTTTAAATAATTTGAAATTATTGTTAAATAAAATAAATCGCGAGCTTTGATAAAATAAATAATTCTCTCACCTCTGTGTAATTCCTCGATAGTCTCCTTGTATCGGTCAGGGAACTGATCGTACAGGAACTGCTTAATGATGGACGTTTTGCCAACCCTAGCCGCGCCCATCATTACCACTCGTCTCCGAATCTTCATTGTCGTACTGCCGCTGCCGCTGCCTCCGCTACTGCTGTTGCTGCAAGTCGATTCCCCGCCCATCGAAGACAGCCTGATGCGTTCTTGTTGTTGGCCCGGCATTATTTTCCTTTCACTGAAAAACCGTACGCTGGTCAAAATAAAATAAAACAATATTTTGCTATAAACCTAATGGACATTTGTCCATTTGTATTAGATTTCTGATTTCATTTTTCACGTCTCAATAAAACATACTAAGACTAAGTAATTTTTATACACGATGGCTTTTATATTATATTCTTCGCACACAATCCGCAGACATTTTTTGCATCGGCACCAATTGATTTCTTTGATTAGTTCGAAATGAATACCATGGCTCATGCAGTTATTGCTTTTAAATTGCTTTACTTGGAATATTATCTTTGAGTATACTCTATGATCTTGGGATTTAATTTGAAATTGTTTATAAAGTTCTCTAGATTCGTAGAAAAGTTTCACAATTATTATGTCTTTACTCTATCGACTTTGGGCATTGACAGCTGCAGTAAAAAAGTCTTAATTATAATGAATAAACGATAAACTTTTATACAAAATTATTTAGGGACATCCTCTTCCCTTCTTTAGACATTTTCTATTAAATCATTTGAAACAGTGGAACATATTATTTATTCATCTCGGAGAATCACACTTTAATGTGCATTGCAAGGCTATGTTTTTTAAAAAGCTGTATTTATGCCGATAATATAATATGATTTTGTTATGAACTGAACTATTATTTTATTAATTTTTGGTTTTTAAACTAAAAAGAATTAAAAACCCGAATACTACATTTTTAGTTATTTTGTTCTTGATGAGTATATTAAATTGTATCATTTATTTATTTCTAAATGTAAATATTTAAATAGTTTGTGGGTATAGATACTATATAAATATATTATATCTTTATAAAGTAGACGAATATAGATTGTTTATTAATTATTAGTTTTAAAAGTATATTTTCTTTGCTTATATGTATAAATAACATAGTATAATAAGGTTAATAAATTTTAACATTATTCCAACCAAATTTACTCCCAGAATTAAAATATTATCGATTTTGATTTAAGTATTAACTTGTTATTTAGATTAAAAAAAATACGTATAACAAATAGATAACTTAATAAAACTATAAATAATAGATTGTAATACAATAATTATTGGTTATTTTTTTGAAAATTTTACAAGAAATTTATGAATAAGTAGTAGAAAAATACAATAATTGTATGCATGTATGTATGTGTTTATGGTATGTATATATATAATACATATGATATTTAACAAAATAAATATAAATTAAATGATATAACTATAAAAACAATATGAAACACAAATACACAATACCTACTTAAAATTAATTATTTTTGAAAAATCTATAGTGATTTTATGCCACATTGAATTTAGTTTGGCTTTATTAATATTATTTTCGATAGCCATAGTAATATTTTCAACGTTGTGTTATAATTTGATTGTGTTTGGGAAAAGCAAGCTAAATTTATAATAATAAATTATTAACGATAAATACGAAATGTATATTGACATAATGTTATGAAATAACCAAGAAATGAGGGGAGGACATTTTGAATTCTTCCGTATTGCCAATTAGTTTACTCAATATTATACTTCAAATTAAAATTTACTGAGTGTACCTAAATACATTGTTTTATTCGAATCACCCCGAGATTTTCAAGGGATTATACATTTACTTTGAATAAATTACTAATATTTTCGAACTTTCGACGATTTTAATTGTTGAAAATCCACTGTATTCTTAATGTATCTTACAGTTTTTAATAAATCTAACAGCTGATACAGTGATACCCTTGACTTTGCCCGTGAATGAAATAAGTGGTATAGGTACCATATCAAAATAAAATCTGGAAATATTAAAGTAGGTAGATGCGATTTTTAAGAATCTATATGTTTTACTTAGAATAATAACGTTAGAATAATGTTAATCAAATAACTAACTATATAATAATAAAATCATCCTAATCCTATATCTATAATAAACCTATTATATTAATTAGGTACATAAACTTTAATAATATTCAGAAACTATTCAAATTTTAATTAATATACATAAAAATAAAAATAATTTTATCATGGGTCAATGCAGATATCATCTCTTTACCCATAGTTATAAAATGAAGGCGATTTTCATTTTTACATAAGAATAGCTATAGATAATAATAATTAAATTCATATATTATTTGCGAATATTTTATAATTTTTATGAATCTCAAAATTTGAACTTTAAACAGTTCAAACGATTATAAATAAAATTCGTGCCAATGTATTTTAATGTTTACATATTTCTAAAATAATAACTTATGTGCTGGAAATTGTATTAAATTTTCGAGTTTCTTGATCGAGCCAAAAATGTATTATGAGTACTTTTATGTGAAAAAAAAACATAAGTTGTGTGATGAGAAATGATTTAATGTGGTTTTATGCGTGAATATTCAAGATTATCAAAATTTAAATTTCAGACATTCATTAAAAATATTTACTTAATACCTAACTTTATTTATATAATTTTAGTAAGCAAAATATGTTTTATACATGGATATTCGAACCCTAGGCATAAATATTAACTATAAAATAATTTGCATATTTTCGAGATTATGACAAATTTCGGGTGTTGTATTACATTTTCAAGCTTTTTGTTTGAGCCTTTTATTTTTATTAACACTTAAATAAAATTAATAAAATATCTGTTAATAGCTCAAAAGAGTCGAAATTGTAAAATGTTACCATAAATATTTTGTCAAAAACTAGTTTTTGCATAAGAACTTTCGATTTTATATTGTTTATTTTTATTTTAAAATTAATTATTTATAATATTTCAGAATTACAATAAAATAAGTAAAATCATTATTTTTCATTTAAATATTTTCATTAATAGTTAAATTTTACACGATTATAAAAAATAATGTGCATTTATATTTTTGAAATTTTTAAGTTTTTGTAAGAAATCTTGTATTTAATTTTCAAACAAAATTTAATTTAAGATTTATAAGCGTAATTAAAAATAGTAAAAATATATTATCGTAAATAAGTTGAAATAAAAACTAAAAATGTCGATATATCTACAGTTACCTTAGCCTAACCTATATGTTTTTTAACTATGAAAAAAACAAAATCAAGTTTTTTAATATATAGTGTTACGCACCTAATTATTTTCGTTTTCCTTATCTGTTTTTAGTTTTTTCCGATTATTACGATACTATTACAGACACGAAAAAATACATATTATTGTAAATCCTATACACATTCATCGTTTCGCTTAGAATCCAAAACTAATGATGTCGTGATGATGTGTCTCGTTTGAACTAAATAAAATAAGATATATTTCTGTTTTATTGACGATAAATAAAATTGTAGCTATAAAAACGGAAATAAGTGAAATAAAGTACTTTAAAAAAAAATACATATAAGAATATATTACTTATTAGAAGCACTGTAATTTCTCAGATTTCCCAATTATTGACCTCCTTGTTATACATGTGAAAAAAAATAAGATAAAAATATTTATACTGAAGAACTGAAAGTTATATTCTTTTCCAAGTTTCATTTTATTTGTTCGTTAAAATTTTTAATTTGGATCAAATTCTTGACGTTACATTATACTAAACACACGTACGACAATGTGCGCATAATCCATTGCATGTACATTAAAATTATACAATAGAAATAAAAAAGCGTTATAAATAAAATAAGATGAAATTCCAACTTACAAGTTATTAATAAATTTTTTAGTAGTTCTCCTTTGGAAAGAAATCTAATTTACACAACGAAGGATCAAAGAAAACGTATTCAAGATAATTGTATTTTCGTACGGAGAAATGAAACATGGCTCTAAATCTTAAATAATTGGTATATCGATAGTGTATTATTTATATCTACCATTTATACGTATGTAGATATTTTCAATATCTGTTTTATCCTTCTTTCATTTTGCTAAGCGATATTGTTTGTGTTATTGAACCTTTTAAAAATTTTTATACACAATTATTTTTTGTTTTTCAATATTCCTTATTACTATTTTATGATTGAAATAAAGAAGGGATTACAACATATTTTATGTCTTATATCTAGAATCTAATTATATAATTGATTATGACATTCATTCTCCTTTGTTTTATTTCAACGAAATTACCAAAATATTTATTAAAAATGAAAATAAAACTACGTTTTTCAAATTTTATGGTCTGAACCTATGAAAAATTATGGCAGTATGAAAAATGGTTTGTTAATATTTTAACGAATAATGAAAAAAAAAACAGAATCAGGTGTCTCATGGAAAATACATAATTATCTATTAATTTATACTGTAATAGTAATACATAGTTTAAGTTTTATTTGTTGTACACTCTCTGTAGTAAGAACAAACTGTGTAGTACTGTATTATATTGTATTAGTATATAATGTTACATTATATAAAGTAAGTTAAACATCATAAAGTACTTCCAATGTTTCAAACCGTTTATTGTGCAAAATTCTTATACCAAACGTGTTGATTATTTTATATGAAAAATCGTTCGATTTGATACTATTGATGATTTTAAAAATGTAAAAGTGAATGTATCAAATCTAAATATATAACATAAAATATGTTTCGTTGTATTATTTATCAATCGTTCATGAAATTGGTATTTTCAAGATCCAGCTAATTTTAACATTTTTTTGCACAGATTAAAAAGTATAAAATATGAAGTTAAATATAAAAGTTAAATTAACTACGATGTAAGAATGTATTATTTTAAGGTTTTATACTGAGATTTATTTGTTGACTGAAAAATCTATTGACAAATACAATTTTCGTTTAATTTAAGTTCAAACTTAATATAATAAATTAATAAATAGCCAATAGCAATAGGTAGAATAGAATAGGTTAGAAATATAATATTTTATATATATATATATGTATATGTTTTTATTTTAACAAGAAATATACAATATATTATATTCCTAAAAGCAATATTTGTGATACCATTAATAGTGTATTATATGTGGTAAGGGATAAGTGAGATAAGTGAAATTGTCTTCCCGCATAAGCTACTCATAGGTACTATTTTTGTTGTCACGCTTTGTCAGGTGCGTTTGAAAACGCCTTAATAATTATTAGGTATAATATGGGATAATAATAAAATCTATAATGAACTGCACTTGACGTTTACAGTATCAAGATTTGCCATTTTGTTTCATCAGTAACACGAGAATAACTCATCTATCAAGTATTTAATATATTAAATAAAACGTATCGATACGTTCGTGTATATTAATCCAATTTGAAACTTTACCGACCGCTTTGTAGCTGATGATTTCCACTTTTCCGCACACTGTTTAGAGAGATTTTCACTTTACCGCCAAGGATAGTGGTCGGATAAAAACATTACTGTCCGTTGAACGGAAAAAGATAAATTTCTAACGTTCAACTGGCGTCGAAAATTAAACTTTCGTAGCAGGCAGCCGTAACAAAAAATTATTTTTATTCTAGTTCTCTTATTATACTATTGTTTTCTTTTTCTTTTTCTTTTATTCTTACTACTTTTTGTTTTTTGATTTAATTAAAAATTGAACATCTAAACTAATGTTACACTTCATTATTTATTACATATTTAGAGACTAGAGCACGTCTGTGTTATAAATAATATAATAGTAAGAATAATTGTCATTAAGTAATTTAGTGAGGATACAAAACTGTTACCTACCTAAATTATTTTTTTTACAACGTCTTCTAATATTAAGTATTATATATTTATACATATGTCGAAAAAACAAACATTAAAAGTAATCAGAATATTTACTAAAATTAGCCATTCACATAAACATTCCTATGCAATCAAATACGATAAATACAAATTTAATCTATTTCGTCTCTAACTCTCCTGGAAATATATTTAAGAATAGTAATTCAAACGCAATGCTCTTAAATAAATAAATCTGTCAAGTTCGTTAGTAACGTCAACTTATAGTCCTCAGTCATCAACTTATCTCATAAAAAAAAAAATGATGGTAAAAGATTATTTAAATCTCCAAAACCGTTTTAAATTAGGAACTCAAAACGAACACCTCGTTGAAAATACAATGGACCAAGATTCTGCGAAATAACAGTTAGAACGACGCATTGATATCCCTCCTCTTATTTATGTAAGAGGTGTGGCAGACTTTATTGAAGTGCACTAAAAATTAATTAAGCTTATATGTATTAATATTTTTTTTCTTGTAAATCCACTACGTACCTACATCTCTTTGAAATCAGATACGTGTCATGAACATTAAAATATAATAGAAAAATAAAATTTGTACAAAAGCATCAGTGCATAGTTATTAAAAAAACATGGTAAACAAAAACCCTTAAATCGATGTCTGTTATAACATGTATAGTAAATAAGTAATATATAACTATAATAATCTGAATCGAATTATACAATACTCATCGTATTGCCATAAAAAAGTATTATATACATAAATCGGAGAAAATAAAGTAAAAATATATGTATAAGTACTATCATTTTCTGAGAATTTTACTAAAAAATAAAAATATGTCATTTCTCTTTGCTTTTACCTATATGCCAATGTGCGAGAGTTCAGGTTTTATAATATTACATAATTATATTATAATACTCCCACAGGACAACAAGCTTTTATGTTTAGACTACTTATATAGTATTTTATGATTTTTATGAGTGAAGTATTCTTTGCGTTTTATTTACATTTATTATTTATTTCAAATTTTTAACGTCACGTTTTCATCGTTATAAAATATTCCGTATGAGAAAATGCTTTGGCAATTGTACTGGGAGTTTTAATTTTAAACATTCAAATAAATTATGAAAGTTTTATAACTCGGCAATCATAAAGCATTTTCGCACAACATTTTTTACAATAGGTACATTCAATTTCGAAATAAAATGTATTATAGGTGATAGGTACGTAATATATGATTGAGCAAGTACAGTGGCTTATTGTAAACTTATTAAACATTTTTCATTTTTTTTTACAAAAGCGTTGTTTTAAATTATTTTTATAATAAGTACTGTTAAATTCAAGGTTTTATTATAATTTAAAAAATATTTATTTTATGGTATATATACATGTTTAAATTCATGATTAATGCAGTTTTAGTAGATTAGTCATATTATTGCTTAAATGTTAATATTATTAAATTAACTATAGCTTTTTATTTGGACTATATTTATCTAATTATTCTGGCTATCCGATCCAGACCAAGTTAAATATTATCAATCGTTTTCCGTTTTTTCGTATATCAATAGAATATTTGTAGAAACCCCGCCTAAATAGGTTCATTCGTTTTAAAGTCTTCCCAGACAATCTGACACGTAACATGTATTTATGTGTATTTCATGAGATACTAAATTTTTTAATCGTATACCTACGTTTAAATATCACAGCGTATATAATTTGAATATTATGCATTAATGATACGTAAGAAAAATAAGTAATAGAAATTATTACAAAAGAGCCAATTTTCCAAATCCATGTAGTAGACGATATTTTATTTGTCGTGTTGTTGGTGAAATGTACGTACTTGAATGGCGTGCTTTTCCTAGAACCGGTGACGTATAATATTGACCGTAAGTAAAAAAAAAGGTTTTTCCAAATAAATCCTTGTCGGCTATATTGATATCGGGTATCAATAAAAAACAAGTTATGTCAAATCACATAATACTTATTTTATTTTTTGTAACCAATTGCACCATACCTATATATAATCAAAAAAAATGCTTCTATTCTTGAATACCAAAACGAAATTTGTGTGCTATTTAGTGTGTAGTAACTTATACAGGTTAAAAAATATGCTAAAAATATGCTCTGAATTTTAAGAAATGTATTGATATAAGTAATATAATTTTTATTGAAATCGGTTCAGTGGTTTTTGAGATAACCCTACACAAAAAATGCATTTTTACAGCTCTTTATATTTTATATATTGGTATAAATTGTGTTATCAATAAAAGAAATACGTGAAACTTTAAGGAACCATTTTATTTCCTCAAAATGTAGTTTTTGGAAAAAAAATACAATATATCGTAAAATTATTAGTTTTTTGGATTGATCGGAATCTAAAAAAATATTTTACTTTTAAATTCTAAAAGCTTTTTAGTATAGATTATTTAGATAACAATTCAAACATGTCACAATAACTACGAATTGTATTAAAAAAAACAATGTTGCTATCTAAACATTATAGTAATGTGGATTTATTCTCAATTGCTAAAATGTTTTAGGAAAAAGTATTGTAGCTTATTTACTATTATAGTAAGGATATTACTTCTATGAAATATTGTTTTGTTTATTCTATAATATCTAAAGTTTTTGAAGAAAATATTACAAAAATTACTTATAGTTTACCTCTAATATATTTGATGTAAATAAAATGATAGTATTTTTATGATGGTTTTTATTCCGAGTTACAGCTATATAATAATGGTAAAAATTCCAATTTATTTTTGAATGCGATATTATACTATAGTCTTTAACTTCCTGTCGGATGTATTATGTTCAAGGATTGCTGTGGTATTATCACAAATATTTCACCGTTATTGATATTAAATATCTAAGTCAAGACGTTATATTTTATAAATTTACATATTTATATTTACCTTCTAATAAAATGTATAAAGGTATTAACTTCTAGGTACTGTTAATACATTGATGTATATTGTATATACTATACAAAAATCATATTAATATACAGAGATTGAATAAATACATATAACATGTAAATATGAAATATATTATATTTAAATAATAATAAACATTACAACATATTAAATTCCAATCACGAGTTAAAACGAAAAGGGGAAAGTAGGTAACCTTTCTGATATTTAGTAGATGTCAAGTGACCTCTTATCATGGATGTGTTAAACTTAATTTAAATTATAAATCATTACATACGAAAAAAGATTCGAAGACAGTTTGTCAGCCTATATTAGTATGTTTTATAATATATCTAAGTAATGTCTAATACATATACTATATATAAATATGCTGAGAATTTCAAATATGGTTAGGTTAGGTTAGGTTAGGTTATGGTTATTATTTTTATTTATTTTTTTGGAATCATAACATAGTATTATCAAAAATCGAACACAAAAAAAAATAGTTATTTTACGGGTGAATAAAAAATCTAATGTCGTAAAAGTTTAAACTTGAACTGCTCATAAAATATTAATGTAACTACTTTTCAGTATTTTTTTTTTATTATTTTTGGTAAAAAAACGTATGATAAATTTTATACACAATTTTCAAATCTTAGATATAAAAAGAAAATGTTTTATAAATTTTTAACTAAACATGAATTTTTGAGATTTTACAAATCAATAATTATATTAATATAAAAATTGAATACTAATATTTTTGATATTTTTTAAACGGTAAATTAACAAAGATATGAAGATCTTTGTACATATTAAATATTTAAGATTTTTGGCCCAGTGAAATTTTTTTAAGTCTTAAACGGTTATTTGTTTTTGAATTACATACACAAAAAATATAATCAACTTTGACAAAATACAAACTAGATACAATTTTTTATCAAAACCACCCTCAAAGTTAACGATTAAAGCATTTTTTTTATCTAATTGTTGTTTAATTTTTATACACATGAAAAATCACAATTCATTTATTAGAATTTATTTAACCTAACCTATTTATTTAATTTGTCAATAATGTTATTTATATTACAATTTATCTTCTTAATAGTGTGAGAAAAAATTAAAATTTGGTACACCAACTAGGTAATAAAGTTACAATCCGGCTGGCCGTTTATGATCATATTATTTGTGTTGTATCACATCACTTGTTTTATTTATTTCAGCATAGTGGAAAAGTGACCACTTTAAAGAACAAACATAGGTAACTTTTAACCGATATGGAGTAACATGAAACTCATTTAAGACTTTTACTAGAACATTATTTTTATTGAACAATTACGAAATTAGACTCCATATGGTAAGGCAGCTATATAATAATTTATAGTTTTTGTTAAAATGTTGACAAAATTATTCAAAATCACGAAAATTTGCAAATTTATTGGCAGTTGAAAATTTTTAAAATGTGAAATTCTTATAGTTAAAGATTAAAAATTTAATACAAAGCTTCTCATAAATAGTTCGTACAGAAATCAAAAAATATAAAAATATAAGTTTTATAGATATTTTAAGTTAAAATCTGGACAAAATTATACATATATTTTAAACTTGAACAACGATATTCATTATTTTATTAAAGTAAAAAAAAAAATAATATTCATGGGAACATACAACTTTGACGTATATTAATATATTTTATACATTTTATTTTTAAATGCAATTTTTTTTGGTAAAAAAATATTTCAACTTACTCTAATACTGTGCGTTACTGTATTAGTAATAGTAAAATAAATTACTTAACCAAATAACGATATAAAAAAAAACATAACATCAAATATATTTAGATAATAAAAGCTGATATAAACTATTTCCGCTGAGAATCGTTTTTCGTATACAATGATGTGTCATTGAATTCAGATTGAACACATCCATTACAATCATACTAAATTTCTTAATTTATTATATTATAGCATACCACCAACTATTTTATACATCATAAAGTTCTGTAAATTACTCATCCATTACCAATCAGAGTATGATAAATTTATTATCCATATTCATTCAAATCCTTATAAATTGTATAAAAAAAAGTTAGGTAATGAGTTTACAGCCAAACCTATTATAAAGTTTTAGTAAGAAAAATAATGTGTTACTATTTATTATGTAATATATTTATAAATATTTTACGTTATACTGTTACATTTGTCATTTGATAGTAATAATTGTTCTTAAATAATATTTAAACACACGTCATATTATATTAATTGGATACTATTTTTACTATTTTACTCTGTGCATATATAAACATAAAGATAAAAATATTAAAAATACTGCATTAAATAAAAAATAGTAAAATAATTAATATATATTTTATTTATAATCAAAAATATAAATACTTGATTTCTTAATCTTTTGGTAGTAAACAATGAAAGGATATCATTCCTTTTATACATAACCATATACAGTGCCTAGGACAACTTTATTTGCTGACCTATTTTATTTTAAATATTTTTATAGACTACGAATGTGGAAATTGCAAGTATTACGTTGTTGGTCCCGTGTTGCAATCGTATTCACTATTCAGTCTTCTCTACTACTGATGTTTTATAAACTACATGAATAATATACATGTTTCAAGTGTTTCATTGCTGTATTGTATGCATTTACAATAGACGAAAAAATAACATTAATGTATTTTTAATTTGTGTATTGTCTAACACATGTCTGATATGTGAAAATTAGAAATTTTATAATACATATTATACGAAAAATAACAAAAATTAGAATTTTAATAAATATGTTGCTAAAAAATAAAAGGAAGGGGTTACCATGTTTTTAGAATCACCTTTTATATATAATATATGGATGGATTTATTATATTATAGTGGCTGTCGAGATATGGAATAATGTAAAAAAATAATACACGAACTTAATGGAAGAATATCATACTATGAAATGAGATACAAACGAGAAAATGAAAATCACAGAGACTAGACACACTTAACTTTATTAAAAAGACGATTGTCTTTTAGTGTTTTACCATACCATTTTAGTACAATTTATTTCGTCGTCGTCTTCGGCGAAAGCTATCATAAATTAGGTAATGAATTCAAACGCACTCGAAATAATGAAATATGTAAAGGTGAAAGGTTTGTGACGACCGTGATGACATGATCAGGAGATAATATAGTTATCTGCAAGTGAGAGTTGAGAAATCAAATGATGGCTTCTACTGTAAGGGAACGTTTCATCTAAGTTCTAACAACAACCTTGTTAAAAGGTCTAAGTTAATATAAACGTGAATAATTAATGAAATTATTTACAATAATGAACTGTTGAAAAGCAATTAGGTACCTATTTCATATGTCTCGAATCGTTAAAATAAGAAAATAATTAAAATACACAACAAAAACAGAGAGGAGAATCATATCGTACTGAGAGACATATTTCGAATATATTGTCTAATTATTTAACTTTTATTTTATTTTAACTAGAATCAAGTTTTTTAGGAGTAGGCCTGAATAAGTTTCTTTAGAAAATTTGTAAAAATAAGGACGTACGTAGGTGGCTAGATGTAGGTATTATTATATAATTGTGATATAACCAAGTTTTCTTTTTTTCAAATAGGTATTTTATCAAAAAAAAAAGTGTTAGAAAAAATTAAAAATAATAGTATTTTTTGTCACGCTGTAAAAAGTGTATTACTATGTAAAGTAGGAAAAAAAATGTTTGAAGATGTTTGCCATTCTAGCCACTCCCTTTAATTACACTTATTCATACGATATTAGTATGTTACATGGTTTATAAAAAACTGTCTTAATCTGATACAGTGTACATAGACAGTATTATTAGACTGTTATCGGTCAAAATATCAATTTTAGAAAAATGTTTTTACATTTAGACACAATCATTTTAAAACGTCGATTTTATACTAAAATATATAAAATAAAAGTTAAAATGGTAAATAATTCAATTATGTAGTTTAGTAGATAACAATGCTTACATATATATAATCATAATTTTTATTTCACCTGGAAATTCACGAATCGCCACGCAATAATACTAGATCAATACGTATCTTACCGTTAACATTATCAACAAGTGTAAGTACTATAAACGATTTTATCTGATTATTATACCATTAGATTTTATTACATAGTACTTATACGCTGTGGCTGTACCTATTACGTTAGTGTATGGTTTTTCAAACTCCCACACATTAACAGTTATCATTATCTATATTATCGTCATTAATGTCTGTATTTGTTGTCAACGTCTGTGTCGGGTTTTTCGTGTTAATGTGAAGTGTAATTTATAGAATCATACAAATTAAGTTAAATTGTTATATGGAAGTAATTAGATCTGACAAAGGTAGAAAGAAGCTTATTTAATGAACACATGTATAATATTTAAACACACACTGTTAACATGTTAACATATGTAACGAGTTAGGAAAAAAAAGTAACGGTGAAAAAGCATACTGCCTAACAAAAAAATAAAATGGAAAAAAAAAGCGAATAAAATGAAGTAAAAAAAAAAAAATCAAGGTGCATATTGACTTCGAAAAAGCCAGCTATTAATGCAGTCACATCTACATTAGTCGAATATATAAATGAAAAGGTGGTTTTTATGAGAATGTGCACAAAATGTACTAACAATCAACAGAAGAAATTAACTATCAATTTTCTAAACCCGTAAGCTATATAATCCTTATATTTGGACACTGATTAAAAAAAAAATAGATTAGAAATAGATTCTAATAACAGTAAAATATCGCAATTGTTTTAGATAATACAATCAAATAACAAAATATATTTAATATATGAAATAAGCAAGACAAATTATAAAATCAAATTTATTAAAATGTCCTGGAATATTAGAAGCTGTATTAGACTATTTTTAAGTGTCACATATACTAACAGTATAGGTGGGATCAATATCACACTATTTCTTAACGAAATGCTTCAACTTGCAAATGCTAATGAAAAAAAGTCAGGACAAAAAATTTACTGAAATGGTATCAAAAATAGATCATAATACAATAAAGCTTTGATGCCAGCCGAGGAGATAGTAAAAAGATTGTAAAAAGAAGATTAAGAGAGCAAAATCGAAGAATAATCCAATTAATATCCATTTTTTTTAATGAACTAGTTATTGAGAATGATTGGTATTATTTTATGAAAAATCAAATAATTTTTGTTGATTTAATCCTTACTAAAAAAAGACATTAAATATTTAGCTACATAAATTCATATTTTCAAATGTTATTACTAAAAAACATATGAGGAACCTTGACATTAGTGATACATATAATTCCAAACAAGGAATACAAAAGAATTTTAAGGTGAATTTGACAAGAAGCTTTAATTCACACTGAAAACAATTTAACGTATGTAAAATATAAATAATATAATATATTTTGCTTAACGAGTAATCCTTGGTGTAAATATATGGCGCGATAACGATGAAACAAATCACAAACATTCGGTATCAGACTGAAAATATTTTAAAATGTCGTACTTGATCAAAATTAGTACTTAATCAAAAAGAGTGTGACTGCCCATGTGTGATATATAGAACAAATGAAAGATACGTACTATAAGTGTATATTATATATTATACAGTGTAATATATATCCTAATAAAATATAATTATCGTAATAGTCGTTTAATAGGTACCTTTAAACAGGTAAATACGGTCGTTTATATACAGTATATTTCTGGACGAGGGGGTAGTGCAATAGATGAGAACTATGTATGATACTACCGAGTGCAGGTGTTTCATATTATTAAAATCATAATAATAAGGTGTGCATGCCTATCAGCTGATCGATGTTAGACCGCAAAATACAATTGCACTGTGTATGAAAGAGAAAAATATTTTAATTTTTGACGCAACAAGCACATACATTGATAATTATTTAAAACGTTTGTTTTTAATTTCATAAAATATAATATGAGTGATAATAATATAATTGTTGTAATTAATTATAGCCTTTATTACTTACAACAATATTAATATTACGTGCCAGAATGGATTAAAAATAATGCTTTAAAATGTAATACGCTCAAACAGTTTAAATCGAATTAACGATTTTGTTGAATTTTTAGGGGTTATAAATGCTATTTTTTTATGTTAATAAAAAAAAAAATAAAAAATCAATATTATTTATTTATGACTATGTACAATTTTACAATATTATAGCATGATACTGCAACTGTAATGCAATTTGAATGTATATATGTTTTACACTTTGACATATTCATAATCGTGAATGGGCATTTTATATTCTGAGTGAAGCTAGGAATGTATTGCGTTTATATTATATATGTTTGTGTGTGTGTTACTTTTTTTTCTGTATTTGGTGACACTATTTTGGAGCAAAAAAGTAATGTATTTAATTAATTTTCATTTCAGTTTTGAACAATTTAATGGGCTCTAGTGGCCATTTATTTTAATTTAGGTATTTGCTTGTATTTTATTTTATTTATGATTTTATGAAACACAATTTATTACTAGAACGAACATCTATAAGGTCAGCCGGTCTGTCATAGAATAGGCATATAAACTACCTGAAATAATGCCTATAAAAACATAGCTACCTTTTGTTATGATAGGAAAATATGATAAATTCCTCAATCTAAAAACAAAGCACTTATAATCCTAGCTGCAGGGAAGAATATATATATTTTGTATATACAAAATAAACCAGAGTCACAATTTATTACAATCCTATTTCATTTGTATTTGCTTTAAATTGAATATTGTTAAGACGTATGCCATGCAATACTGTAATTCCCTAAAAGTAGCTGGTAATTTTGGTGGACAGAAGCTCGAGCGTCGTGTAATTTTCTTATAATTAATTTTACGTCTTGGAAAGTTAAATTTCAATATTAGTATTAGTAAACTGTAAACTATACACGATTACACGAATCATGATCAAATGCTTACTGGCTGTTAGTTATATTATATTAGTAACATACTATCTACATCGTAGATTATTACTTATTACTTGTTTTGTTGACTGGAAATAAACAGAATATCCTGGGACGCAATTTACATACGTTTAAAAAATACCTAGGCCGTAATTTACGTAGTATACAACTGACCTTTTTTTATGAACGCAATTTTGAATTGATAGGAGTTCGCTGGCGTGGAGGAACATCTTCTCTCATTCAGCAGCAATATTATATTTTTAGTTGAAAATCAACACTCGGTAAATTAGTTTTAAATTAAAAATTGGGAATTTCAAATCTATAATTGGCAATTTTAAATACTACACCCTTCTCCCCCATGAATTTTTTTTAGATCATTCCCGACTAGCTGACCAGATTAATTATTATACTGTATGCATATTCATTATTAAGCAAAACAGGCGCAGCTAAATATTATTCAACACATTGAAATAAGCAAATATTAACGCGTAGGTACACAGTATGTCGTATGAATTAGTGGCTATAACCTAAAGGTATATTATATATACACATCAATATACACTTATACAGCTATACAATCAATATTTAGATAGTTGCAGGATATTATTATTCATATACCTATTCTAATAGGTTAACACATCAATAGTTTATGTAATCAGATGTATGCATAATCTAAAATGTATGTACCTATATTATAGTCGTGTATTCAAATTTTTTTTTGGGTAACTCTACGTACATCAATGAATAAACAACATTATGTCATATGTCATATTCGTATTGTTTATCACCTTAACACGTATAATATGAACAACTAATAAGTACGTATGTAAATATCTTAAATATATATATTTGTATTAATTAATGAAGACTAAAATAGGTATAGGTATTAATAGTGGCATAGTCAAAATAACGAAAAGGGGAAAGCTCATAAAAAAGTTTATACACTAGAGATAACTTTTGTACTTATTATATGAACAAATATTATTATTAAATATATCATACTGAAATAAAAATAAATATTTTTAACAAATTTTTATTTAAATTAATTTATTACAAAAGAATTACATCTTTATAAAGTACCTACTTATAATAAGTCCAATGTAAAACTTTCATCTTTCTACACAATTTTTTTATAAAAGCAGTCAATATTTATTTACTACATTGTCATAATCAAAAAAAATACGTCCGGTATGGGAGGCATGGTCCATATCCCCCCCGACTATGAAACTAGTTGCCATACAATATCATATTGTCAGACATTTCGCTTTGATTCGAGTTTGTGATACGTAGTTATCGATGCTACAATACAGCAAAGCGAGCTTTTTTTTGTTCAGCTATTGAAATTCTTAGAAAAATATTCTATTG
>NC_040880.1:52677507-52699370 GCF_003676215.2 Rhopalosiphum maidis
TGTAGTTACAGGATCAGTGGTGGATTCAGTGAGTTCAGTCGTTCCATTATAGGACGCCGATGACGAGTCTGTAGTTCACAGGATCAGTGGTGGATTCAGTGAGTTCAGTCGTTGCATTATAGGACGCCGATGACGAGTTTGTAGTAACAGGATCAGTGGTGGATTCAGTGAGTTCAGTCGTTGCATTATAGGACGCCGATGACGAGTTTGTAGTAACAGGATCAGTGGTGGATTCAGTGAGTTCAGTCGTTGCATTATAGGACGCCGATGACGAGTTTGTAGTAACAGGATCAGTGGTGGATTCAGTGAGTTCAGTCGTTGCATTATAGGACGCCGATGACGAGTTTGTATAACAGGATCAGTGTGGATTCAGTGAGTTCAGTCGTTGCATTATAGGACGCCGATGACGAGTTTGTAGTAAACAGGATCAGTGGTGGATTCAGTGAGTTCAGTCGTTGCATTATAGTATGTTGTTGATGATTCTATAGCATTAACGACAACCCTGTCATTTTTTATCGCGTTCAATTGGTCAGGATAATTTTTCATTATGTATCTATCCAAATATAAGCTGTCCGCATTAATCATTAAGTTTCGACGGGATTTATCGAGTTGCTTGAGTTTACCAACAAAAATTGCAACCATAGACGTCGAAATTAGCGGTGTTTGAATAAAATGAACCCAAGTTCTGTTTTTGTATTGAGTTGGGTCATCTATAACGGGTTCATCTCTAGAAACAAGTAAAAAAAATGTAACTACTTTAATAAGCATTTTAAGTACAAGTTTTGACAAAATCCGTTGCTTAAAGTTTAAACAATTAAACAAAGAATAACGGGTCTAATAATTTTTTTATAATTAATACTTTATTTTTTCTGGGACTTGCAACTTTTATTTTTATTATTATATTATATATTCACAATAACTTTTTCAAAACATTTAGATTATTTTTGTGCTAATTATTACCAATTCATAGATTATAGCGTAACATTTCTTTATTAAAAGAATTTATTATACTAATTTATAGCAATATATTGATATTACTATACTGATGACCGGTTTCCGCTCAGTTATGAATTTTTTTTTTGATTTTAAATCAATTAACACACATTAATAACAGTGGTACACACAATGACGTACACTCTACTCCCACCTGTACAGTATACAGTCAAATTTGACCCGTTTTTATGTTGTATTTACAATACAACAAATTGTAAATTGTAAATAAAGAGTTATAAAAATAGCCATTCATATGCAATACTTACATGTTGACTGTGTTCAAAATTGGAGTGTTTGACAAAGCGATTTCGTTTCTTTTAATTTTTATTGACATGTTAAATGGTGTTTTAAACGTGGTTCATCATAACAAGGAAAAACACTTCTTGCGTGTGTGGACTGTAGTAATTGGTTGTTAGTAGCCACTCGCCTGCAATAGTTATATAACGTAATAGTTATAGTCATACAGTATTGATATTATTTCCAAATTATGACTAAAACAGTATAAACTACTCGAACAAAAAAAAAATATTTTATTTTTTTAATATATATTTTTTTTCCCAATGTACAGTGGAAAATAATAATATTCAACCTACTTTTTGAAAAGCAGATAGGCATTGTAAGAGCTGTAGAAAATATCGGATGCGTCGTCGTTCAAAAAGCCGCTAAAACGAATATGTATGGTGTATTTTCGTTTTTTTTCCAAAATACGTCTGTTCGCTTTGACTCTTACTTGTTGCCGGTCCACCGCGTACTTCCAAGAGTCGATCGCTGTTGGTGTTATCGCCCGTTAACCCGATTTCGTGCAACACCAAGTCTTTGGAATTAAACGTGATCTCGTCCGTGGTGGTCTTCACCGCGATCGAAATATTCACTCGGCCAGCGAACGAAGGGTTTTTCACATCAAAGTCCGGCTCTAAGCTCAGCGTGTACCTTTCCGTTACAGTGTCGCACGGCAACCGTCCGAAATCCACGTTGTCATCGTTACACCAGACGTGAGTGAACAATACGAGAAAGGCAATATCGATTGCTGTCGCATGTTGTCGAACGCAGACATCTAACAGAAGACTATAGTAAGTACCAAAGATTGACGATAAAATTAGGGTAATCTAAATGCAAACACCTACATTGTATTTAAAGATGGTATTATACAACATTATTATTATCTTATCGGGTGGGCGGGGCGACGAGAAACGCACCGAAATGTTTTAGTTTTTTGACACGTTCGTCAACGTGGTTGAAACACTTGTATTACACTGCCAATGTTTATTGTTAACACGATTCGGTTAAAGCTGTGTCAAATACATCAACTATAGACATTTCACGTCTAGTTCCTGCATACTGGGATGTACTGTTAATGTACATTTATGTCTAAATCGTTATAGTCATATAGATTTGAATAATCAACGTATTTTCATACGATAAACACTATCACAAAGATAATCTTGATATTATGCATCTACTTGGCAATTTTACTTGAATTATAATAATAGACTTTGAATATCGTCTTGACTTATTACAACTTAAAAAACTGTGTTTTGACTGATTCTTATACTGAGACCTGATAATATATAAGTACAAAGATTAAAAAAAGTATTATCCGATTTAGACGTTTTCACGAGCTGGTACCACCTTTTTTACCTACCAGCTACCTCCATTAAAACCACTCAATAATATTAAAAAATGCGAACGTTTTCGCACCGATGATCGATAACTACGTATGTGGACTGTATCGATAAGCATAAGTCGGGCGCGTACTGCACTAGTACCTATTATAGTCGTATTACTGTAGTACTGTACCTATATAATACATAATGTCACTTAGATATAGAAAACAAACTAGATTAGAAGGTACTTGTATATATTTATAAATATGTGTGTGTGTGTGTGTGTGTGTGTGTGTGTGTGTGTGTGTTTGGTGTTTTATACAGTATGCCAACTATGTAAACATTTGAATCATTACCAGTAGGTCACTCGTATCTTATCATGTCTTAATTTTATAAACACAAATAAATAACTATTAAAATATTAATATAAATAAAATATAAATTCGAATCTGGCATAGAATCTATGTCTATATATAGGTTTACATTAATTTTATTTTGTTTTTTTTTTTATTTATTGTCCAATTAATTTTAGCCTTTGATGATGATCCATGAACGATTTCATGCAATTATTTCGGATGAGATACCTAATGCATGGAATAATGTTATCATGAATGAATACCTAAATTGGTATGTTATAATACTAATAAATTACTATTGTATATTTTATTATACTTCATTATGTAATAGACAAAATTTATTTTTGTATAAATTATGTTACTATTTATTAATTATAATTTTAAATGTATGTGGTGTACCTATTTTTCATCAACGGTGCATTTTTAATTATTAACTATTTTCCGATGATACACAAAATAGTACATACATATTATAATTTATCAATGAATCTGACATCTGTGCATTTTAAATATTATTTACATTATTCCGCTGTTGGTTAAGCCTTAATTGTTTTCATAAAAGTCTAAATGATTAATTTAAATTATGTACTTAAGTTGTTATAGAGTTTAGGGGTACTTCGAGTACTTATAATATACAATATCTGTTGAATTATTATTTTTGTGTAAGATATATAATTAATAGATTCTTATGCATTATAATATGCAAAAAATTATGTTCATATATTGTAAATACTTATATATTAGTCATTTTAATGTTTTGCTTTCGAAGATTTTGTTGAAATAACTTAACCTTTTTCTATCCTCTTAAAATAAGTTTTGGTTTTTTTTTTTTTTTAAATATTTATATTTTAATTTTGGTGTTCAATTATTATATAAATTGTCCTGTTGAAAATACTATTTAAGTTTTAAAATATTCATTTATTTATTTAATCAATTAAGCGAGTTTTATTACAATTTAGAAAGGAACATAATATTTATCAGAAGGAATTAAACATAAACCTTTAATAAATGGAGATATTAATAGATATAGTTATAATTAAGAAATTATACAAATACCTCAACATATTTCATTTCTTGTTACTACTAGGCTAAGATTTTTGATCAAAACAACAGTTGTACTCTCTAATGGTGAACACGAAATACCTTAAATTTATTGAACTTGTGGGTTAGAACATGTTAAACTTCATAATATTGATGCTGATTCAGCATGTCTATGAAAATAATTAGTATACTACTTAAAATCGTTATCATAATTTATTTAAAATGTATTCTTATCAATGGTTTCTTTTATCATCTTAAAGAAGGTGATTGTTTTTTAAAACAAATGTGTTTTCATATGTGTTAATTTTCTTTTATTAAAATTATACAAATTGAATATACTAGATAGATGCAGGTATATACTGATGTTTCTTTCAACTACTTCTTAGAGTATCCTTGGTATAAAGCATTATTTGTTACATATTAACCATACGTTACAGTACACTTAGCACTTTGCTATACAAGAAGGATTGAAGTTAATTATTTTTAAGCTTCAACTAAATTTAGCTTTTATCCATCAGTAGAAAATCTATCATTTATAAAAAATTATTATGTTGATTCGTATTTTTATTTATTTATACAATTTTTAGACATAATTAACAAACCTACTATTGAACAAAATTATTTAATTTCTTATCACTTATTAAATGCAATTTATTTGGTCAATTAACATAATTAACACTACTAGAATTTTTAACATAACATATTTAAAAAAAAATATATAGTATTTTATGTTTTATAAATATTTAGTATAATGTACAAAATATTAAGCAACCCAATAATATTATATAAACGTAAACCATATATGTATAATATTTATGTAACATTTTTAAAGTTTACAATTACATAATACATTATATTTGATTTTCTAAATATTTTTTTGTGTAAAACGTAGAAAGTATAGTATGGTAGGTCTAAAATTTATATTTTGTTCTATTGATTTTTGACCTAATTTAAGGATTCATATCATGTAAAAATAGATTTCTCCAAGATTTACAAACTTAAAAATAAAATTTTTGACAAGTAATTTAATAACTATCAACTTGTTAAACATTGATGAACTAGCTAGTAGACCAAAAATTTGATTACCACACGTACCTACACTCTACTCCGTTTGTCACAACTTAAATAAGTACTATTGTTTACTCTACAATCAATGTTAATGCATTGAAATAATTAAATAATTTGAAAAATATTCTGCTTGGAATGTAAAATTTGAAATCAGATAGTATAACTAAAAAAAAAATAAAATATAACGATAAACAATTGTAAAAATATAACTATTTACAAAAATGATATCTAGAAATGACATTAATCTAATAAAAAAAAAAAGAAGAAAGAAGACACTTACGTCAATGACTATGTGTATAAACGCCACAAGTTAATTTAAATAAATAATTACTTTCTTGTTTAAAAGTATAATATTAAGTACATAAATTATAAACTGAAAGTATAATATTTCAACATAACTCATTTATAATATTATACTGTGCAAACATTTTTATTAAATATATAAATAATAACTGTATACAATAATAATTTTCACAATAAAATATAAATCCAACTATTTTAAATATTTATAAAATTAATTAATTAATTCAATATTAGGATTTCCCGCAGTCATTAAAATTCTAAAAAAAATGGATACAAACTTCATATTATATCACTAGCAAAATCATCTGTGTAATATTATAACCATGGTTTCTACGTCCATAAATGTGATTTGTTAACATCGAATTTTTTGTTGTGGACTTGTGTTAAATAAATGCTAAGGGTACTACTTTTATAAGTTTGTGTGACACGGATAACGTTACCATAAAGTCATTACTCATTGACAACTTGTAGGATACCTATATAGATAAACTCAATATTGCCTATTGGATAAACCAGTGAAGATACTAGATCATCATACATGTACAAGTGAGACGAACAGCGGAAAGCGATATTTAATTCAAGGTTTTAATCTCTAACTAAAATAAAACGAAAACAGTTATATAAATAATTTATAGTGTCTACCAAACTACGGTAGTGTGACAAATTCAGATTAGAGATGATAGCTCTGAAGGTCAGATCAGCACGGAGTGACTATGTTAGATCAGATCTTAAGATTAATATTCACTCGCAGGCCTAGTTTATTAATATATTATAATACAATAATAATTTTTATATTATTGAATTAAAAATATTTCTTATAAAATAAATATGCAAAAATACTATATGAAGAATTAACTTAGGAAATCCAATTAAAATATTACAAATAAAACATTAATAGAAACTTAATAGGTAATATCTAAATTAATTGACAGAAAATATTTTTAAATTATTCATAAATAAGTATAACTTAATGAAAACGACAAAGGGATTAAAAATAAAATAATTTGAATTAAATTAACGTAAAATGATATCAATGAAATAATACGTGAAAGAAAATAGTATCAACTAAAAATCTTATAATAAACAACATACAAACATATTATACAAAACATTAATAAATAATAGAAAATTAAATCATCTTAATAACTAAAAAGTATATTATAATAAAATAAAAAATAAAATATTATGTAATAAAAATTAAACGAAATCTAAATGTCTTTTAAAAGAATTTAAAAAATGTATTAATAAAAAAAAAAACCAAATATAAATAATTGATTATTAACGCGTAGAAAGTAAACATAAATAAGATATCAATAGAAAATAAACCGGAACGCTTATTTATTACTACTAGATATGATACGATGAAATGTAAGTGGACTTAATCGATACGTTGTTATAAGACCTACGCCAGAAAAATATAATCACTATGAACACAACAATAAAAAAAATGAATAGAAAAAAGAAAAAACTTAACATAAAACGAGGAGGTTTATCGAATGGGGCTGGAGTAGTATAATTGGCTGTTGAATGGTCTGTAGTAGAATATGGGTAATCTGACACAGTAGATTCTGCAGACGATAACTCTGTGTACACATGTGTTGTTGAATCAGTCCATTTGGATAAAGTTGTATCTAAAGGAGAGGATGCTGTTGATTTTTCAACAGTTGTTTCAGAGTATTCAGATGCCGTTGTTCCAACTGAAGATGTATTAGTAAAACTATGTGTTGTAGAATATGTGGGTTCTAGTGATGTTGTATCTATCGGTGGTTCAGTTTTTTCAGATTCAGTGTAACTTATTGTGGTTGAATCAGTTCCTTCCAATAGTGTTGTTTCCTGTGTAGAGGAAACTGTAGATGGATCAATAGATGTTGCAGGATATTTAGATACAGTTGTTTCACCAACTTCTGTTTCAGTGTGACTACTTGTTGTTGAATCTGAGCTTCCTGATGATGTTGTTTCACCAGGTTGAGTTTCAGTATAACTCTGAGTTGTTGAATCTGAGCTTCCTGATGATGTTGTTTCTCCCGGTTGAGTTTCAGTGTAACTCTGTGTTGTTGAAACTGAGCTTCCTGGTGATGTTGTTTCTTCCGGTTGAGTTTCAGTGTAACTCTGTGTTGTTGAATCTGTTAGTGCTGATACGGTTGTTTCACCAGCTTCTGTTTCAGTGTGACTACTTGTTGTTGAATCTGAGCTTCCTGGTGATGTTGTTTCACCAGGTTGAGTTTCAGTATAACTCTGTGTTGTTGAATCTGAGCTTCCTGATGATGTTGTTTCTCCCGGTTGAGTTTCAGTGTAACTCTGTGTTGTTGAAACTGAGCTTCCTGGTGATGTTGTTTCTTCCGGTTGAGTTTCAGTGTAACTCTGTGTTGTTGAATCTGTTAGTGCTGATACGGTTGTTTCACCAGCTTCTGTTTCAGTGTGACTACTTGTTGTTGAATCTGAGCTTCCTGATGCTGTCGTTTCTCCAGGTTGAGTTTCAGTGTAACTCTGTGTTGTTGAATCTGAGCTTCCGGATGATGTTGTTTCTTCCGGTTGAGTTTCAGTGTAACTGTGCGTTGTTGAATTTGAGCTTCCTGATGATGTTGTTTCTCCGGTTTGAGTTTCAGTGTAACTATGCGTTGTTGAAACTGAGCTTCCTGGCGATGTTGTTTCACCAGCTTCTGTTTCAGTGTGACTACTTGTTGTTGAATCTGAGCTTCCTGGCGATGTTCTTTCTCCAGGTTGAGTTTCAGTGTATGTCTGTGTTGTTGACGCTGAGCTTCCTGATGATGTTGTTTCTCCCGGTTGAGTTTCAGTGTAACTATGCGTTGTTGAAACTGAGCTTCCTGGTGATGTTTTTTCTCCGGTTTGAGTTTCAGTGTATGTCTGTGTTGTTGAATCTGAGCTTCCTGATGATGTTCTTTCTCCTGGTTGAGTTTCAGTGTAACTCTGTGTTGTTGAATCTGAGCTTCCTGGTGATGTTGTTTCTCCCGGTTGAGTTTCTGTATATCTCTGTGTTGTTGATTCTGTTCTTTCGAATAATGTTGTTTCTTCAGTTTGAGTTTCAGTGTGACTACTTGTTGTTGAATCTGAGCTTCCTGATGATGTTGTTTCTTCCGGTTGAGTTTCAGTGTAACTCTGTGTTGTTGAATCTGTAAGTGCTGATACGGTTGTTTCACCAGCTTCTGTTTCAGTGTGACTACTTGTTGTTGAATCTGAGCTTCCTGGTGATGTTGTTTCACCAGGTTGAGTTTCAGTATAACTCTGTGTTGTTGAATCTGAGCTTCCTGATGATGTTGTTTCTCCCGGTTGAGTTTCAGTGTAACTCTGTGTTGTTGAAACTGAGCTTCCTGGTGATGTTGTTTCTTCCGGTTGAGTTTCAGTGTAACTGTGCGTTGTTGAATCTGAGCTTCCTGATGATGTTGTTTCTCCGGTTTGAGTTTCAGTGTAACTATGCGTTGTTGAAACTGAGCTTCCTGGCGATGTTGTTTCACCAGCTTCTGTTTCAGTGTGACTACTTGTTGTTGAATCTGAGCTTCCGGATGATGTTGTTTCTTCCGGTTGAGTTTCAGTGTAACTGTGCGTTGTTGAATCTGAGCTTCCTGATGATGTTGTTTCACCAGCTTCTGTTTCAGTGTGACTACTTGTTGTTGAATCTGAGCTTCCTAATGCTGTCGTTTCTCCAGGTTGAGTTTCAGTGTAACTCTGTGTTGTTGAATCTGAGCTTCCGGATGATGTTGTTTCTTCCGGTTGAGTTTCAGTGTAACTGTGCGTTGTTGAATCTGAGCTTCCTGATGATGTTGTTTCTCCGGTTTGAGTTTCAGTGTAACTATGCGTTGTTGAAACTGAGCTTCCTGGCGATGTTGTTTCACCAGCTTCTGTTTCAGTGTGACTACTTGTTGTTGAATCTGAGCTTCCTGGCGATGTTCTTTCTCCAGGTTGAGTTTCAGTGTATGTCTGTGTTGTTGAAGCTGAGCTTCCTGATGATGTTGTTTCTCCCGGTTGAGTTTCAGTGTAACTCTGTGTTGTTGAAACTGAGCTTCCTGGTGATGTTGTTTCACCAGGTTGAGTTTCAGTATAACTCTGTGTTGTTGAATCTGAGCTTCCTGATGATGTTGTTTCTCCCGGTTGAGTTTCAGTGTAACTCTGTGTTGTTGAAACTGAGCTTCCTGGTGATGTTGTTTCTTCCGGTTGAGTTTCAGTGTAACTCTGTGTTGTTGAATCTGTTAGTGCTGATACGGTTGTTTCACCAGCTTCTGTTTCAGTGTGACTACTTGTTGTTGAATCTGAGCTTCCTGGTGATGTTGTTTCACCAGGTTGAGTTTCAGTATAACTCTGTGTTGTTGAATCTGAGCTTCCTGATGATGTTGTTTCTCCCGGTTGAGTTTCAGTGTATCTCTGTGTTGTTGAAACTGAGCTTCCTGGTGATGTTGTTTCACCAGGATGAGTTTCAGTATAACTCTGTGTTGTTGAATCTGAGCTTCCTGATGATGTTGTTTCTTCCGGTTGAGTTTCAGTGTAACTCTGTGTTGTTGAATCTGTTAGTGCTGATACGGTTATTTCACCAGCTTCTGTTTCAGTGTGACTACTTGTTGTTGAATCTGAGCTTCCTAATGCTGTCGTTTCTCCAGGTTGAGTTTCAGTGTAACTCTGTGTTGTTGAATCTGAGCTTCCGGATGATGTTGTTTCTTCCGGTTGAGTTTCAGTGTAACTGTGCGTTGTTGAATCTGAGCTTCCTGATGATGTTGTTTCTCCGGTTTGAGTTTCAGTGTAACTATGCGTTGTTGAAACTGAGCTTCCTGGCGATGTTGTTTCACCAGCTTCTGTTTCAGTGTGACTACTTGTTGTTGAATCTGAGCTTCCTGGCGATGTTCTTTCTCCAGGTTGAGTTTCAGTGTATGTCTGTGTTGTTGAAGCTGAGCTTCCTGATGATGTTGTTTCTCCCGGTTGAGTTTCAGTGTAACTATGCGTTGTTGAAACTGAGCTTCCTGGTGATGTTGTTTCTCTCCGGTTTGAGTTTCAGTGTATGTCTGTGTTGTTGAATCTGAGCTTCCTGATGATGTTGTTTCACCAGCTTCTGTTTCAGTGTGACTACTTGTTGTTGAATCTGAGCTTCCGGATGATGTTGTTTCTTCCGGTTGAGTTTCAGTGTAACTGTGCGTTGTTGAATCTGAGCTTCCTGGTGATGTTGTTTCACCAGGTTGAGTTTCAGTATAACTCTGTGTTGTTGAATCTGAGCTTCCTGATGATGTTGTTTCTCCCGGTTGAGTTTCAGTGTAACTCTGTGTTGTTGAAACTGAGCTTCCTGGTGATGTTGTTTCTTCCGGTTGAGTTTCAGTGTAACTCTGTGTTGTTGAATCTGTTAGTGCTGATACGGTTGTTTCACCAGCTTCTGTTTCAGTGTAACTACTTGTTGTTGAATCTGAGCTTCCTGGTGATGTTGTTTCACCAGGTTGAGTTTCAGTATAACTCTGTGTTGTTGAATCTGAGCTTCCTGATGATGTTGTTTCTCCCGGTTGAGTTTCAGTGTAACTCTGTGTTGTTGAATCTGAGCTTCCGGATGATGTTGTTTCTTCCGGTTGAGTTTCAGTGTAACTGTGCGTTGTTGAATCTGAGCTTCCTGATGATGTTGTTTCTCCGGTTTGAGTTTCAGTGTAACTATGCGTTGTTGAAACTGAGCTTCCTGGCGATGTTGTTTCACCAGCTTCTGTTTCAGTGTGACTACTTGTTGTTGAATCTGAGCTTCCTGGCGATGTTCTTTCTCCAGGTTGAGTTTCAGTGTATGTCTGTGTTGTTGAAGCTGAGCTTCCTGATGATGTTGTTTCTCCCGGTTGAGTTTCAGTGTAACTATGCGTTGTTGAAACTGAGCTTCCTGGTGATGTTTTTTCTCCGGTTTGAGTTTCAGTGTATGTCTGTGTTGTTGAATCTGAGCTTCCTGATGATGTTCTTTCTCCAGGTTGAGTTTCAGTGTAACTCTGTGTTGTTGAATCTGAGCTTCCTGGTGATGTTGTTTCTCCCGGTTGAGTTTCTGTATATCTCTGTGTTGTTGATTCTGTTCTTTCGAATAATGTTGTTTCTTCAGTTTGAGTTTCAGTGTGACTACTTGTTGTTGAATCTGAGCTTCCTGATGATGTTGTTTCTTCCGGTTGAGTTTCAGTGTAACTCTGTGTTGTTGAAACTGAGCTTCCTGGTGATGTTGTTTCTCCGGTTTGAGTTTCAGTGTATGTCTGTGTTGTTGAATCTGAGCTTCCTGATGATGTTCTTTCTCCAGGTTGAGTTTCAGTGTAACTCTGTGTTGTTGAATCTGAGCTTCCTGGTGATGTTGTTTCTTCCGGTTGAGTTTCAGTGTAACTCTGTGTTGTTGAATCTGAGCTTCCTGGTGATGTTGTTTCTCCCGGTTGAGTTTCAGTGTAACTCTGTGTTGTTGAATCTGAGCTTCCGGATGATGTTGTTTCTTCCGGTTGAGTTTCAGTGTAACTGTGCGTTGTTGAATCTGAGCTTCCTGATGATGTTGTTTCACCAGCTTCTGTTTCAGTGTGACTTCTTGTTGTTGAATCTGAGCTTCCGGATGATGTTGTTTCTTCCGGTTGAGTTTCAGTGTAACTGTGCGTTGTTGAATCTGAGCTTCCTGGTGATGTTGTTTCACCAGGTTGAGTTTCAGTATAACTCTGTGTTGTTGAATCTGAGCTTCCTGATGATGTTGTTTCTCCCGGTTGAGTTTCAGTGTAACTCTGTGTTGTTGAAACTGAGCTTCCTGGTGATGTTGTTTCTTCCGGTTGAGTTTCAGTGTAACTCTGTGTTGTTGAATCTGTTAGTGCTGATACGGTTGTTTCACCAGCTTCTGTTTCAGTGTGACTACTTGTTGTTGAATCTGAGCTTCCTGGTGATGTTGTTTCACCAGGTTGAGTTTCAGTATAACTCTGTGTTGTTGAATCTGAGCTTCCTGATGATGTTGTTTCTCCCGGTTGAGTTTCAGTGTATCTCTGTGTTGTTGAAACTGAGCTTCCTGGTGATGTTGTTTCTTCCGGTTGAGTTTCAGTGTAACTCTGTGTTGTTGAATCTGTTAGTGCTGATACGGTTATTTCACCAGCTTCTGTTTCAGTGTGACTACTTGTTGTTGAATCTGAGCTTCCTAATGCTGTCGTTTCTCCAGGTTGAGTTTCAGTATATCTCTGTGTTGTTGAATCTGAGCTTCCGGATGATGTTGTTTCTTCCGGTTGAGTTTCAGTGTAACTGTGCGTTGTTGAATCTGAGCTTCCTGATGATGTTGTTTCTCCGGTTTGAGTTTCAGTGTAACTATGCGTTGTTGAAACTGAGCTTCCTGGCGATGTTGTTTCACCAGCTTCTGTTTCAGTGTGACTACTTGTTGTTGAATCTGAGCTTCCTGGCGATGTTCTTTCTCCAGGTTGAGTTTCAGTGTATGTCTGTGTTGTTGAAGCTGAGCTTCCTGATGATGTTGTTTCTCCCGGTTGAGTTTCAGTGTAACTATGCGTTGTTGAAACTGAGCTTCCTGGTGATGTTTTTTCTCCGGTTTGAGTTTCAGTGTATGTCTGTGTTGTTGAATCTGAGCTTCCTGATGATGTTCTTTCTCCAGGTTGAGTTTCAGTGTAACTCTGTGTTGTTGAATCTGAGCTTCCTGGTGATGTTGTTTCTCCCGGTTGAGTTTCTGTATATCTCTGTGTTGTTGATTCTGTTCTTTCGAATAATGTTGTTTCTTCAGTTTGAGTTTCAGTGTGACTACTTGTTGTTGAATCTGAGCTTCCTGATGATGTTGTTTCTTCCGGTTGAGTTTCAGTGTAACTCTGTGTTGTTGAAACTGAGCTTCCTGGTGATGTTGTTTCTCCGGTTTGAGTTTCAGTGTATGTCTGTGTTGTTGAATCTGAGCTTCCTGATGATGTTCTTTCTCCAGGTTGAGTTTCAGTGTAACTCTGTGTTGTTGAATCTGAGCTTCCTGGTGATGTTGTTTCTTCCGGTTGAGTTTCAGTGTAACTCTGTGTTGTTGAATCTGAGCTTCCTGGTGATGTTGTTTCTCCCGGTTGAGTTTCAGTGTAACTCTGTGTTGTTGAATCTGAGCTTCCGGATGATGTTGTTTCTTCCGGTTGAGTTTGAGTGTAACTGTGCGTTGTTGAATCTGAGCTTCCTGATGATGTTGTTTCACCAGCTTCTGTTTCAGTGTGACTTCTTGTTGTTGAATCTGAGCTTCCGGATGATGTTGTTTCTTCCGGTTGAGTTTCAGTGTAACTGTGCGTTGTTGAATCTGAGCTTCCTGGTGATGTTGTTTCACCAGGTTGAGTTTCAGTATAACTCTGTGTTGTTGAATCTGAGCTTCCTGATGATGTTGTTTCTCCCGGTTGAGTTTCAGTGTATCTCTGTGTTGTTGAAACTGAGCTTCCTGGTGATGTTGTTTCTTCCGGTTGAGTTTCAGTGTAACTCTGTGTTGTTGAATCTGTTAGTGCTGATACGGTTATTTCACCAGCTTCTGTTTCAGTGTGACTACTTGTTGTTGAATCTGAGCTTCCTAATGCTGTCGTTTCTCCAGGTTGAGTTTCAGTGTAACTCTGTGTTGTTGAATCTGAGCTTCCGGATGATGTTGTTTCTTCCGGTTGAGTTTCAGTGTAACTGTGCGTTGTTGAATCTGAGCTTCCTGATGATGTTGTTTCTCCGGTTTGAGTTTCAGTGTAACTATGCGTTGTTGAAACTGAGCTTCCTGGCGATGTTGTTTCACCAGCTTCTGTTTCAGTGTGACTACTTGTTGTTGAATCTGAGCTTCCTGGCGATGCTTTTTCTCCGGTTTGAGTTTCAGTGTATGTCTGTGTTGTTGAATCTGAGCTTCCTGATGATGTTCTTTCTCCAGGTTGAGTTCAGTGTAACTCTGTGTTGTTGAATCTGAGCTTCCTGGTGATGTTGTTTCTCCCGGTTGAGTTTCTGTATATCTCTGTGTTGTTGATTCTGATCTTTCGAATAATGTTGTTTCTTCAGTTTGAGTTCAGTGTGACTACTTGTTGTTGAATCTGAGCTTCCTGATGATG
The DNA here is from genome assembly GCF_003676215.2 of Rhopalosiphum maidis. NCBI lineage: Eukaryota > Metazoa > Arthropoda > Insecta > Hemiptera > Aphididae > Rhopalosiphum > Rhopalosiphum maidis. The sequence continues at coordinate 52,691,881 of NC_040880.1, forward strand.
TTGTTTCTTCCGGTTGAGTTTCAGTGTAACTCTGTGTTGTTGAAACTGAGCTTCCTGGTGATGTTGTTTCTTCCGGTTGAGTTTCAGTGTAACTCTGTGTTGTTGAATCTGTTAGTGCTGATACGGTTGTTTCACCAGTTTCTGTTTCAGTGTGACTACTTGTTGTTGAATCTGAGCTTCCTGGTGATGTTCTTTCACCAGGTTGAGTTTCAGTATAACTCTGTGTTGTTGAATCTGAGCTTCCTGATGATGTTGTTTCTTCCCGGTTGAGTTTCAGTGTAACTCTGTGTTGTTGAAACTGAGCTTCCTGGTGATGTTGTTTCTTCTTTCGGTTGAGTTTCAGTGTACTCTGTGTTGTTGAATCTGTTAGTGCTGATACGGTTGTTTCACCAGCTTCTGTTTCAGTGTGACTACTTGTTGTTGAATCTGAGCTTCCTGGTGATGTTGTTTCACCAGGTTGAGTTTCAGTATAACTCTGTGTTGTTGAATCTGAGCTTCCTGATGATGTTGTTTCTCCCGGTTGAGTTTCAGTGTAACTCTGTGTTGTGAATTGAGTTTCTGAATGTTGTAGTTCTGAAACTGAGCTTCCTGGTGATGTTGTTTCTTTCGGTTGAGTTTCAGTGTAACTGTGCGTTGTTGAATCTGAGCTTCCTGATGATGTTGTTTCTCCGGTTTGAGTTTCAGTGTAACTATGCGTTGTTGAAACTGAGCTTCCTGGCGATGTTGTTTCACCAGCTTCTGTTTCAGTGTGACTACTTGTTGTTGAAGCTGAGCTTCCTGATGATGTTGTTTCTCCCGGTTGAGTTTCAGTGTAACTATGCGTTGTTGAAACTGAGCTTCCTGGTGATGTTTTTTCTCCGGTTTGAGTTTCAGTGTATGTCTGTGTTGTTGAATCTGAGCTTCCTGATGATGTTCTTTCTCCAGGTTGAGTTTCAGTGTAACTATGTGTTGTTGAAACTGAGCTTCCTGATGATGTTGTTTCTCCCGGTTGAGTTTCAGTGTAACTTTGTGTTGTTGAATCTGTTAGAGCTGATGCGGTTGTTTTGCTAGGTTGCGTTTCAGTGTAAATTTGCGTTGTTGATTCTGTTCCTTCTGATAATGTCGTTCCTGTAGGTTCTTTTCTGTGTAACTGCGTGTTGTTGAATCTGTTGTTACTGATACGGATGTTTCGCTAGGTTTTGTTTCAGTGTATATATGTGTGGTTGTATCTGTTTGTTCTGATAATGTTGTATTTTCTTCTTTTGTTATTTCTGTTGAAGTTTGTGTGAATATTTGGGTAGTTGACTCTTTTTTGGTGTGGATGACTGCTTGGGTTCATCAGTTGTCGTATATTCACTGGAACAACCTGAGTTTTGATTTACTATTTCATGATATTTATCATACCAGTATAGATCGATTTCTATTGATTGTAACATTTATTGAATGCTTTCCTGAGGTTTTCTGGTGTTTTTGGATCATCTTTTAATTGTTTTAACTATATTTAAAAAAGAATTTTTGTTTTTATAATTGTTTTATATTTTAGTTGTATTTGTATTATTTTAGTATATTTTTAATTTTTATATTTTACATAAATATTTTTATTCTTACTTTATTGATTTCGGAATCAAGAGCTGCTTTTGATGTACATATTGAGTAAATAAATATTGCAATGTTCTCTCCATCAGTTAGTTTGTTTATAATTTCATTTAAATTTTGCACCAAAAAATCTATTAAGACATCAAGTCCTCTCGCCGTGGTGGATACTGCTTTAAAAACATCTTTATAATCTTGTTTTCTAATAGGTCCATCTTCAGTCTCAAAAATATAATTTAAATATCTGCAATTAAGATTGTGGGCAGTTAATTTAGTTTTTATCTTATCTATGGAAGAAACATAAGAGGTACAATAAAAACATTTTTTTTTAACATGTTTTATTCTAAAATAATATTTGAGTCCCTTGTTTACCTAGACAAAAGGGTATCGTCCTCTGTGCATGCTAATGCTGTTTGTGCTGACTGTTTTTCGGAGGGTGATCTTGTTGTTTTATACAAATCAAACATTTGTTCCCACGAGGTGGTGGTATTTGTTATATGTACACCAACACAGAATGCAGCGTCTCTAATATCTGAGGGTATTCTATACAAATACGTAGGTATTTATTTTTATTTTTTTTATGCATATCAAATATTAAATTTTATCAATCAGCATAAGAATATTGTCTTAATTTTTAAATCTTTGATATAGATTTATTTTATGTGATTCAATTTCCGCATATTACTATTGAAGTTGTTGTAATTACTTTTCTCCATTTTGCCATCTTGTATAGTAATCAAATGCCGATTGTATGCACATCTCATTACTCAATTGACATGCCCATACTGAAAATGTATTCCAGCTGGTGAGAATTATATGTTCTGTGTTTTTTTTCTCAACTACTTGATCTTTGATTTTTTTATAAATGATACCTGCCAAATTACTAACGCATTCCTATAATGAAAATAAAGTAAATAAAATATTATCAAAAGTTAAAATTAATTATAACTTGGCATAAGATTTGTTTTTGTATTAAATGCCATAAAAATGTTTATTATTTGTTTTATCTTGTAAGCGAATACCATCAAATATATTCCATTCATTCTTAATTAATTAGTTCTTTTTCTTTCTCTTTTTGGGATTAATTATTGATTTTCTAAAAGTTTTTAATACAGTTTATTAGTAGAGTACAATCAATACATTGGTATATACAAAACTGATTAGAGAGCAGTGTGGTGATATAGTTTTTATATTTAAATGTAAAATGATTATGTTATACTTATTTATTTAGTAAATATGATAAAATTAAATGTTTCTATGTTAACACAAGCTAAATACTATATTTTACGTTTAATATTTTTCTTTCTTGTTGTATATATTTATAATAATATGGGTAAATAAACTAATTATTTCAAAGTATTTTTATATACGCACCCTTAAATCTGTATATTCTGTATCATTACGCCTCATACGCTCTATTAGATATGAATATCCGTTAATTACAGAATACCAAGGTAACACGTCATCTTCTATTTTTAAATATGATGATATTCTCAATGGAACTGAATAATGTAATTTATCTGCTCTTGCTAAGTAGAAAGAATCGTCAATTAGCTGAGCACGATTGAGTACGTGAATTTCATTTGGCGTTTCTTTCAATTGTCTAATCAATGATGACCAATTATCATTATCGTAATTAACCCTGTAAAACCCTAAAAATACAATGACTATATGATAAAATAAAATCAATTTAAAAATATTTTTAAATTAAGGAAATTAATTTACCAGTGGACTGTAGATTGAATATAAACCACCCGTAGTTTTTTGGGGCCGACAAAACACATTTGTCCACATTCGGCTTACACCATGTGGCCAACGTAAGTTTTCGAAATTTTTACTCGACTCTGTCGTATAAGTGATTCCTATGTACCATCTAGTTGAATCAGTTATCTTATCGGGAGTGTCCATTAGGCACTTTTCCTACAAAGGTTTTAGTATTACTAATCTTCACAGTTTGACTCCATGGTGCTATACATACTTGAGTTACTATAAACTCGTCGTTAACTTTAACTACATTAATCATTGGGTATCCGGACTGTTCTGTCCACTGTTTCATGAATTCGGTGACTGTGACGTTTTGTCCAAAATTAAATTGATATTTGGAAACGGTGTACTCGAATGCCGCAAATAACACATCGGGATCCGCCGACACGTACCTATATTGACGTCAACAAAAAACTATGATCATCAAAATATTTCCATGAAAATACGTCTAGTCGGTTTAAGGAACATTACTAAATTCTAAAAATAAGAACGTAACAGTACTTTTTTGACTAAGTATACTATTCGATTATTTTACGAATTTATTACGAAAAAAGTAATATTGTTAAAAACATCATACTATATTATATATTATTCATAATGTCACTCAATATATACCGTGCCAAAAATCATACCTACTGAAAAAGTGCTTTATTATCATCATCTTATTGTCGTTTGCTTGAAAAAAATTGGTATCTAAGATTCTATCAGTTTCAGCCAACGCAACTAACACCGTCATATATTAATAGTATATATGTAAACGATAGATGGACATACTTGTTCTGTTTCAAATATCGGACCAACGACTGTTGGAATATAGTGTCGTTGGTAGTGTATTTCAACATTCGCAAGAAGGCTGCGGCCTTGTCGTAAGTTTGGTCGTAAAACGCGTCATTAATGTCATGTGGAGTGTGCACAAACGTTGTAATCGGACGCCTGGGCGTTTGATCATACTCCAAAGCCCGCTGATGCCGTTCAACCACAAACATCTGGCTCATCCTCCAATCTGGATAAACCTAAGTATAACGACATAACACCCAAATTTATCATTATTCATCTTTTGATAACTAATATAATTACAATATGGTGATTTCGGGAATTTGAATTTATAGTACTAAAAAACAAACACTAAAATATGACCCAAAAAGTAGCGATTTGTACTTAATACATAAAAACGTGCACTATCATTTTTCGAAAGAATAACATAATATAGCCAACAAATCTAGTTCATAGTATAATGCATACAAATCCATATTATTAATATATGATATTTACAAGATTTTCTATTCCCTACAAGTTGATTACAACATAGTATAAAAAAAAATTGTTAAATACTCGTAGTAATTTATTTAATACTAACTAAAAAAATTGTTTTTTAAAAAAATGGATACCACTCTCCTATAGGTTCATCTAATAGCAAGTGGTTTACTATTATGGGTGTATTAAATTTGAATTAAATAATACATCAATGTATCTAAAAATCGATGTTGAGCAAAAGCGGCCTATCAGCCTATACCAATAATTAAAATTTTTTTTTTTATGTAACTATTAAAATCATAAAAAGATAGGGAATATCTTAAAATAATCTACATGGTATAATAATAATAATTAATAATATACGTACAATTTTTAAGATAACCATGGTTACAAACAATTATTTTAGTAAGAATATCGGATTTGCGTAAAAAAGTTCGGTTTTTTCTTGTAATTTATTGTTTGCGTTTTTCGATTAAAAAAATAATACTAAATGGGAATTTTGACCTCTCCTCCACAGAACATAAACTTAAATTATTTAATTTTTGACAGTTCATCAATGAAAAAACCTTGGGCAGTTATATATATAAAAAAATAATAATTGGTTATTTGTTAAGATACATATGTATTGTCAATTTAAAATGGCATAGATATTCAATAGTATAGTGAACGTGTCTAAAAGATTTTACATTCAAATCAAATCCTTACAGCCGAATTAATTTGATACTTGATACCATTAAAGTACCTTAAATATGATGACACAAGGAACCGTATTAAACCAGATTTCAAAATATTGTCGAAAACCATCATTTATAATAACTGAAATCAAAAATGAATACCAAAAATAAGAATTATGGTTTTAAATGTAAACTATATTCCATGTCAAGGTATTTTAGAGGCAATCAAACCATGTTAAAAAATGAACTATTAACTATTATTATTTAATACAAATAGGTACTAATTATTATATTATGTTAATATTTCTTAGAACTTTCAATAATATTAATAAAAATATCATTATTATTATTCATTTATTTAAATTTTAATATTTGGTGTAAATTGTATCACAGGATAAAATAAAAAATAAAAAACACAACATAATATACTTTTAAAATGAGGTAAAAGGTTTTTTTTTTTGTAGGGAATTATTATTGATTTTATATTTACAATACCCAATTTTATTTTAAGAACCCAATACCCATACCAATTCCTAAATTGTTTGATTCGATTAATGTGCAAAAATTGTTAAATTGTTTAATGTTCATAAAAAAAAAAAGTTATAATTTGACTGATTGTCGTATTTTCAGAGCTTAAGATGTATAAGTATACCATTCAATAATTCAATGGTGGTATTACCAAGTCTATGGAAAAAGTACGGAAAGTACGCAGGCAAACGCATCGTGCAGCCAAGGTAGTCCCACCAGGAACACGTGACCAGGTTGCCGAACCACTGACGAGCCACCTCTCGCTGAACCATCGATAGCCCGGATTCATTGGCTTTGGCGCTGGAATTTTCATCCAATAACAAATATTTTTCACTGAAACGAAAACCTAATAAGCGCATTGTACTTTAAAGAGTTATCTGTTACAGCGGGTAAAGGATGCTTTTTTAGGTTGTCCACATATGGTTTTCGTTTGTTATTAGCTTATTGCAAACTTATTAAAAATACGTTTTTTCAACAGTAACGCTTACTAATTAAGTAATAAATCGTTCAGATTTTGACTTCAGTATGCCATTACATAAGTATTTATAAAGGAAAAAATAGAATATTTTTTTTTTAATTCGCTGGTCAGAAGAAAATAAATCGATCGGTTAGGTTAGGACAGAGACAGCTAGTCCCTAAACCGCAATAAAAATTATGTATTTTTAATAATTCGAATATAAATGAACAATAATTTGAAATGTCACCGGCGTGAGACAAACGGTCGTTGTCTACCGGTAGACGATTGTGAGTCGTTCAGTGATTATGGTTTTTTTTTTTGATATATAGGCAAATAAATATAATACGATAGACAGCAGTTACCGAAATGTGTTCAACCCCCAGTTGCCATGGCGTCCGACTTGAAATCCGGTACGGCGAACAATCGAGTTTGGGTAGGTCGTACTGCACTTCCGTGAACCTCTCCATGGCCGCCAGCAGCTTTGGCGCCTCGCCGGAGACGTACTGCAACTGGTCCGAGCGGTCGGCGTCTGAGAAAACGTATACGGGACTACTACCGGCTACGCTGCCATTCGTCATCCCCAGTTAAATCCGCTGACGACAAACGCGATCATGTGTGTGGAGATCGGCGGAGTCTCGACGAAAACGTCGCGCATCTCTTTCCAGGATTTACTGGAATCATTTTTCGTGCACACGAGGTCAGCTTTTTTCGTGTAATACAACAATAATTTAATAATACCATGAACTATTTATTGGGTTTTCGGGTGCCGGATGTGTATTTGGGTGTCCAAACATATTATGTATTTGCGTCCCAAGACATTTGTATAAGTATTTTCCAATTACCATATTATGATAAAATAAAACAATAACTAAGTAACGTGATGTTATTGTATCATCACGTTAAAATTGTGGCAAATCCGCATTATACAATGTATATTCATTTTTTTACACATAATATTACGTTATTGTTAGTTTTTTATTTTTTTTGTTTTTTCAATTATTTCAGCTGATATTGGTGTTTATTTATGAATGTATAATACAATGCAATGATTAATAACCCAGGTTATTACACAAAACCACAGTACAGCTATACTAAAATTTTCAACCTATTTTTTACTCTTCGTCGTTCAATATTACTATATAATACGAGTAGGTGGTATATAGTATACATTACTATGATATCCTTTTTTTTGTATTCGATAGAAAACAATAGTTTATAATTCTTATTTTAAACATCATTAC